>NW_007251755.1:140696-249984 GCF_000164805.1 Carlito syrichta
GCCACTGCACTCCAGTCTGGATGACAGAGTGAGACTCCAACTCAAAAAAAAAAAAGAAAGTCATATATAAGAGACTCTGGGCAGTCTAACAATGTACAACTTTTCTGTGTTGGAGCATTCATTATTAATTTCCCTTGCCCTTAATTCTTTTATTTATATTCACTCCTGCAAATGAAACCTTTGAGTACTTTGCTTAAACTTAATTGTAATGAGCACAGTATTCCCCTAATCTTTCAGGTGTATGACACGCATGCAACAATTAGTATTCAGTTTCACTTTCTTCCTTGTCTTGATGAAATAAAAATTGAAATTACCATTTTAAATTTATGTGCTCAGCGTGCAATTACTGATAACAACACCATGCTCATAATTGGTTCTAGATTTAAATGGTTCATATAGTAAATGCAGTTAAAGAAGACATTTGTTTTCTTTTTCAATATTTCTGACCTTTATTTCTTTATCTAGATTTTGTCCAACTATTAATTAACCGCCATATTAAACATGAGTTCATCAACATCCTAGAATATCAGTTTCTCTTTCTGAAAAAATTTTCATTTTGTTTTTTAATATCTGAATTGTCTTTGGTGTATGTATGTTTTCTTTCTAGAATGAGGATATATTGAATTTCCAGCCATTATTTTATTACTCATTCAACATGCAGTTATCAAATGAAAGTGTACTCTGCACTCTGCCTTCTACTAGGCACTAAAAAGAAGACAGTCTATGCCTTCAGGGCGCTCTGAATCTAGGAAATAGGAAAGTAAACACAGTAAACATAACAATAAGACGTATATGACTTGGTCTTACGCGGTCTGCTAACTATTCTATTTGAATCATTTTATTTTATTACATTCAAACAGCCTATTTTTAGTATGACTTTTATTAGGACCAAACTACATTAGCATAATATCTATAGAATGCATAAGGGAAATTTCTAATACACTGTTACATAGCTATATCATTGTGTGCTAATATATTTCATGGGTATGATATAGTATAATACTATGGCAGTGTCATACTTTTTTTTTGAAAGTTAATTTACCAGTCATTGTTTTACCTCTAATATTTAATCACTGAGAAAGATAGATTTTGAGCTCAGTTTTTAAAATAATTTATTACACTTTTAGAAAATGCAGCAATGATCTTAATATGTTCCTTTTCTACATACCACAGAATTTGTGAGAGGAAAGATATTAGCAGTTACTTCTCAAACTTAAAATGCATAGTAACCATAAGTCACTAGATAAAAATATAAACTTCTAAGTTGTTCCACAAACCCATGCAGGTCATCCTCAGACTGCACTGTAAACACATCTCCTCTGCTCTAATGTGGGATTTGTACTGCTTGAGTTACAGTTAAATGATAAATGAATAAAATGAAAACCACTTTTGCTTGGTGATCTGGGCAATTTGTTGTTGGAACTGCAAGTAGCAATGGTCATAGACTGGAGGAAGAGGAGAGAACAGTGAAGAAAATTAGGACGAATGGTGAGAATTGGTGACCCGTGAAATTCTCTGAACTGGAGGGAAGCAGAGCTGGTCTTGATGCCCTCTGAAGACACACAACTTTGCCAGCAATTCACGAGTGGACGTTACCCATTCATCAGTTATAAAACAGTTAATGTTTCTCCATTCTTCTATATTACAAAATGTAAAATATTCTAAAGCAAAACCATCTGACTCCTTCATTTTGAAGAAAATAATAGTTAATGTAGAATACATGAGCTCAAAAGAGAGTGAGTTGAGCACAAGTTATGTTACAAATTTCTGTGTTATAAACTCCTTACATGGATTTTTTAAATTCTTTTAACAGTGCAATTGAGAAAGCTATGTTAAAAAAACCAGACTAATCATCTATTTCATTTCAAAAGTTTATGTATAATGTATATGAAACTTTTTTGGTACTGAGAGACATCTAGAACTTTTTCAGAACAAAAATCATTTTTAAAATGAATTTAAGAAGTTGATATTTTATTTTCATTCTCAGGTTGTTTTCTAGTTACAGAACCTGAAATTACATGAAATCTAACTCATCCCTACTATTTCTTTATTCAAGCGGAAAATATTTTAGCTAGTTTATTTTTTTCTGACAGACTACATTTCCAGATATATTTTCATCCATACTAAGCTTCTCTCTAAGACTAGTTATATCTGTACATTTATTTATTACTCTTTCTAATGATCTTTTTTAAAACTATGATCCTGGATGGAAAACTATAATTTTTATGTGTTTATCAGAAGTGAATGTTGTTATAACATAAATGTGTGTTGCCATTTTAATTAAAAACAAAAACAAAAACAAAAATGACTGATGCTTCTGTCCTAAAAAATAATTTATTTGATCTCAAATTATTTGGTTGCTTGGCACATTTACACTGATATTAGCACATGCTGCTTGCTTATTCTCTTTAAAGGATGCATTTGAGATCTTAACTCTATGTTCTGTGAGCTACAGGACCTGTGATTGACCATATAGGTATCTCCTTGTCTTTAAAAGGAGCTATATTCGGACTCTCTTCTCTTTCTCTTCTCTTTCCCCTAGCTGCTTCCTCCAACTTTGAGCACCCAGGTCCTCATGAACTTGGGTTACTGGCTCTTCCTCTCATTAGTCTGGCTTGTTCTGCAGCTGTGCTGTGGCACAAACACTGCATGGCTCATCTGGCACCCACTTTCCGTCTTCTCTCAATTTGGCGTGTCATCCCCTGCTCTTTTCAATAATTCTTGAAAGCCCTGCCTTTTATCTCCAGAGACAGAAGTACTCACACTTCCTTTTTTTTTTTTCCACTCAGCCAACTATATATTTCCGTCAGGCAGTTCAAATATTCTTATGGTCATTGTTGGCTTTCCCTTCTCCTGAACTGTAAGCATCTGGAGAGTAGTAATCACTCTTGATTTAAGTCTATTTCCATAGTACCTTGAATAAAGACTACGTGAAACAGATATCCACAATTGGCTGGTAGAAGAATAGGGAATTAGGGAATATTGAATAAAACCAGGAGAAAGAGATAGAGATTTTTTTGGTGGTGTGGTTTTTGTTTGTTTGTTTTCACATGGCAATTATTCTGCACCGCATGGTACTGAGAATGCCGGGAAAACTCCGTTCATCCTCTGGGATCAGCTACTACCTACTACTTCCATATGAATTGTGCCAACTAAGCACCATCCCATGGGTGCCACATGTGGTATCTCTATATGGAGAATGTCTCCCCCATCTGGGGCATAGGAACCACACTTCCTGTACTTCACTCCATAATCCCTGCAAACCATACTTATAGACAACATTGCATGGACAGGGGTGATATTTATTTATAACATGTTTGCCAGGAAGGTTACTAGTTAGACCTTGTGCGCTAAGCATCAAAACTTGCTACCTCCTATACAATTTACATTTCTTTTCCTGAAATATTAAAAAATAAATGTTTGATTTAGCTTCTTGCACATTTATACAAATTTGTTATAATCATACAACCATAAGAAAATAGAAACTTGCTTTTATCATGAAAAAAATTCAAATTCAAAGAGTGAGACGCTTTAGACAGCACTGTTGTTATTGTAAACTTATCCTCCCTAAGATTTATTTATTTTAGAAAAAAATGCTTTTAAATGCTGTTTTCTTTATAGCTTTTAAAATTTGTAATTTTTATCCTTGCAAAAGACATATAGACCACACTTTCCCGTTACTCATAAAATATAGAATATGAAGAGTTATAGAAAATTATTTTATCACAGTATTTAGCATCTATTAATAAGAGCTTAGTAAATTCTTAGTAGAGAATTCAGTTAATCACTCTTAGATATAAGACCTTTTTGTTATATTTGCTATTCATTTTGGTCATGAGGAAAACGTTTCTTACCAGATCTTAGAATTTACAAAGCTTGAGATTTTTTTTTTCTTCAAATCATTATTTTTTATTATGGTTTTGTGGGGTACAGTTAAGGGTTAGGTGTACAATTACGTTTCATTCAGGCACCCTATTGATAAGAGGTGTTTCCCCATCCCCAAACAGATATTTGCTACTGTTAATCCCATCTCCCCCCCCCCATAGTTTCCCAGTACTGTCAGTCATTTTCTTATAGTATTACATTGGATGTTCAAGGTCCATTATATGAGTGAGAACACATGATACTCGGATCTTTGTTTCTGTGAGAGGTCACTCAGTATTATAGACTCTAGTTCCATCCAGGTTGCTGCAAAATTCATGATTTTGTTCTTTTTTATGGCTGTGTAGTATTCCATCGTGTATATGTACCATATTTTTTTAATCCAGTCCTCTTTTGATGGGCAGCATGGTTGTTTCCAGGTTCTTGCTATTGTGAACAACGCTGCGATAAACAGACGTGAGATATCTTTTTTATAGAGTGATTTGAGTTCTTCAGGGTATATTCCCAGTAGGGGGATTGCGGGGTCATATGGGAGGTTGATATTTAGAGCTTTTAGAAATGTCACACTGCTTTCCACAGAGGTTGCACTAGTTTACACTCCCACCAACAGTGTAGAAGTGTTCCCTTTTCGCCACACCCTCTTCAGCAGCTGTTATTTTTTGAGTTGTTGATAATTGCCATTCTGACTGGAGTTAGGTGGTATCTCAGTGTGGTTTTGATTTGCATCTTCCTGATAATTAGTGAGGTTGAACATTCTTCATGTGTTTTTTGACTGCTTGGATGTCCTCTTTTGTGAAGTGTCTGTTCCTATCTTTTGCCCATTTTATAATGGGGTTGTTTGTTTTTTTCTTTTCAGCACATTTGAGTTCCTTGTAGATCCAGGATGTTAAGCCTTTGTCAGACCTGGTGTTGGCAAATACTTTTTCCCAGTCTGTAGGCTGTCTTCCTACTCTCTTGATGGTTTCTTTGGCCTTGCAGAAGCTTGTCAGTTTAATCCCATGCACAAAGGTTAACTCCAAATGGATCAGAGACCTAAATGTAAAACCTCAAACCATAAGACCCTTAGAAAAGGAAGGAAATACCCTCATGGAAATCGGAACTGGCATCCAATTCCTGAACAAAGCTTGAGATTTTAAATACCTTGTTGTTCTGTTGGTTTCCATCGTTTCATGAGTATTGCCAGAGCTACTTTTTGTTGTTGATAGTTTATGGTACTGGCAGAGTGAAGTGGAGAAAATCTGAATTGACTGAAAATAGAAACTTGCTTTTATCATGAAAAAAATTCAAAACTGAGAAGCTCTGGTTTTACAGCTTTCCTCGGTCACATTCATGGCAATTGACTCTGGCTCTCTCTTCCTGTCTCTTCACGTGACCAGCCAGGCAGTTCCTGGACCGTATATCCCAATTTTTGGCACTTAGGACTGAAGGAAATGGCTCTTTGTGTTCCTGTCATTTTTTTGAGATTCTTATTGCAACTCCTCTATTGCTAAATGCCCTCTTCAGTATTCCTCTGTAGATCTGAATCTGACTCAACCAAAGGCACTAACACTGCTTCTGAGACCTGCCTATGGGACATGTCCCATGTCATTAGTCACCTATCTCTCTAACGTAACCTTTAGTTCCCACGGCGCCTCACCAGTGCACCCTGCAGGGGCAAAGAAGCCTCACTGGCAGCCTGCCCTCCAGACTCTGGAGGTGAGATATTCAGAGGGGCAGGAGAGGGAGAGTCTGAGCTAAAGGTGTGATTGTCTCTTCATGTTTATCTTCTGGGAACTAGTGGGATTGCTATTTGGACAGGGCTGAAGGAATCCCTTATGTCCACAGCAGGCACTGAACAAATTTGTTCAGCCCCAGTGCCTCACTGAAAACCTCCTTGTGTGGAATATGTGACTGAGTACCAAGCACCTGGCCTGACTCTGAAAGCTTTATTTTCTTGAAGCAGCAATTAATTTGAAACCATTTCTATTTGGGGCAGTAGGTTGCTGTTCTTTAAAACTAAATGAATATAGTAAGAGTTAATTGTAGAAAATGTTATATATTCATTTACGCTTAGGTTAGAAATGAGTTTCATTGTCCATAGTATGGACTTTAAGATCTGACTACTAGCACTTTAGTGCTGTTTCAACTGCCTTCCAGGAACTAATTCCATCTAATGGTATTGTTAATATCCCCATTATTTAGTTGAGGAAATCTAGGCACATAAAGATTCGCAAGTTCTACAGAGTTTACTATACTAGTAAGTTGCAAAGTTGGGATTCAAACCCAGACAGCTGGTGTGAGAGGCTTCTCGAAGCCATGTGTAATCTCAGCACTAGCTTTTCTTTGACAACTACAATTCTTGGTAGTTCCCTTTTACTTTATTGGGGGTTGGCGGACGCTGGTAGTGGATTGGGGCAGTTTCAGATTTTCCTTAGACTTTGTAAAGTAACTGTCCTATAACATGTGTATTTGTTCATAAACAAGCAGATCACTTCTAAGTCTGGGGCAATGATTCTTACACTTTAACTACATAATAATTACCTAGAGAGCTTTTAAAACATGGTTTCCCTTCCTTAGAGTTTCAGAATGAGTGGGTAGGTCAGAGTTGAAACAAAGACCACAAAAGGACCTGACACCCCAGATGAATTTTGATATTGGTGATCCAAGAAAATAAGAGTAATCAGTACCTTATGGTACTCACAGTCTAGCAAGAGAAACATACTTCACTTTGAATATGTCCCTTTCATTATCAGAAGCAACTTAATTAAATAAATTAAGATGTTGGAGAATAGTATATTGCTCTTCGAAATGGGACAGCAGTGTGAAATATTTAAAGTAATGGATAGCATAAGACATCACTGGCCTATATTAGTGTCATGCTTAGGTGCAATCCACATTCCTCTATGAACTAAAATGGTAATTCCTAATTGTTTCCAAAGGATATTTGCCTGTACCACAAGGCCTTCAATAATTAACTTATAATTAAACAGTAAAAGGTTTGTAAAAATATCTATATCCCCAGAAGATCAGGCTTTGAATGTTTTATTGTAAGATTTTTCAGCTGGGTCTTGGGAGTCTTTAAAGAAGAAATACTTATTTTCTATGGAACCAGAGTACAATGAAAACATGAAAAAGCCATCTACATTTTAATTATTAAAGGTGAGTTAGCATATTCAACATCTTGATGATGATATTAAGGGAAGTTTTTCCAGACAGAGGGAATACAGTAAATAAAGTCAAGTGGAGATGAAGAAAGCAAAACATACATCAAAGACAGGTCTTCTTATACTGAAGAGTCTGGTATCTGTAAGAGTAATTGAAGGATGAAAAATTGGAAACATAAGGAGCTGCCAATGTTAGACCAAGGTATCATTTGAGGGTTATGGAAGAGTCTTGACAATGTCAGAACGGGAGTTTAGAAGATGCTATATCGGTGGTCTGTGTTATGAGACCCCAACACAGTGCATAGCGCTGAGGAGGCATTCAGTGAAATTTCTCTGAATAAGTGTTGAATTGTGCTTTAGAGAGATGGGGACCCAGGAGTAGGGACACCGCTAGGAGTCTGTTACAGGTAGCTGCCCAAAAGATGTCAGGAGGGCCTGGATGAGATGATAGCTGTTGAAGTCAAAATAAAGGATAAAATGGTAAGAAAGCTTGAGGGTACAGCACTGACAACTGATTGGATTGTGTGTTAGGGGAGGGGAGAAGAAAAAAATGCAAAAAAAAAAAAATTAAATACAGTTCCAGGGCTTTGAGCTTGAGCATGGTGATGGTACCATTAGAAATCAGGAGAAGCAGCCGGGCTCGGTGGCTCAGCCTGTAATCTCACACCTTTGAGAGGCTGAGGTGAGTGGATTGCCTGAACCTGCGGGCTCGAGACCTGCCTGGGCAACGAGACCTCATCTCGACAATAAATCAAAAATCAGCCGGGCATGGTAGCGCATGCCTGTAGTTCCAGCTACTTGGAAGGCTGAGGCAGAAGGATCGCCGGAGCCCAGCAGGTCGAGGCTGCGGTGGCCGGGAGCAGCCACTGCACTCCAGTCTGGGCAACTGAGTGAGACTCCAACTCAAAAAAAAAAAGAAAAAGAAATCAGGAGAAGCAGTTGGTCTGTCTGTTTTTTGATGAACCTGGAGAAAATCCTGATAAAGGTATCCAGCATGAAGCTAGCAAAGGAAATGTGCTGTTTTGTGTAGAGAGTAGAAGTGGATTAATTGGACGCTACCACGTGATGATTCTACTTACAAGCCATTGGCCATTTGTGAGTCTGCTGGCCCCATCTAATGGAATGGGAAGTTAGGAGGTATCTACTTAGTGCTGAAAGAGATATTTGAGAAAACACGTGAGAACTCCAAAATAAAGTTTAATTTTCTTCTTGTTTCTATTTCCACCAAAATTGTTACTAAGACAGGAGCTTGCCCAAGAGCTGCATTGTGTAGGACCCTAGGGTAGAGATTAACTGAACTTTGAGCTTCTGAATAAACAGATTCATTCTCCTGTAATGTCTTTTTCAGAACATTTCATTTTTATATCAAATGTTGGTAACATTTTCTCCACGTATTTGTTTTTAATGTTGTTGCTGCTGCTATTTTCCTAAGAATTGATATATTTAATTAAAATAGCAGCTATTTCATCCTCGCATTAGTGTACTCAGCATAAATTGCTTTATTTTGTTATGATTTTGGCTCTTGAAAAAATAATTAAGGTCTCCTATTTTCCCCCACAAACAGGCTTTCAAATTTATTGCTTCTATTATATATTTAATGCTTCAATCACTTTGAAACATTGCTTCTCTGCGTTCATAATACATGGGCTATATTTTCATCTCTCAGATTTTAAAAAACTATGTTCAATTCAGATCTCCTTAGTTTATTACTATCATTAGTGCTGTTAAGAGATAAAGTATTGGATTTTAGAAGTAAGTGTAAATTTTTTTTAATCTTAGTTTTCCTAGCAAGAGTCCAACCTAAGCTGATATTTTTACCTAATGGCAACTCTCAAGGAGCTCTTAAACTGAAATGTGATTATCTCACAGAACTCCTCCCAAAAAAGACATTTTTCATCTAATTGCCAATAAATCTTAGCTTTGCTTTTCTTAAGAGCATTGACCTAGATTTGGAAATGTGTATATAAGCTTTGAAAGATAGTACATTATTTAATTTTTTTTTAGAATTGTTTTTCTGAGTGCCAAACCTATAGTAGATGAACTAACATTTATTGAACAGCTACTATATTCGAGAGCTATTTGGGCAGTATACAAGTTTTCTATGCACATGTTTATTTGAATAGATAAACTTTTCAAGTTATTTTATACAGAAACTTTCTAATTCATTCTGTGTGCATTTGAGAGAGGAAAAGCTGTTGGACTTAATGCAATGAACAATTATGCTCTGGGAGGTGTGGAGAAGGTACCCTGTGAGTTTCAGCCACATGGGACTTCTCGTGGGAATTTCCTTCTTTTTTTTTCTGGCTTAGAAAAAGTATCTTCCAAAGTGACCCCCGACTCCATTTAAATTAATAAATTTATCATTCATTCAATATATTCATTGAGTATTTCCCATGTGCCAATTTTGCTGCCAGATGCCACTTCCTTAGGGATGCCTTCCCTAGCCACCCCGCCCCCCTCCAACTAGATTCAGTTCTCCTAGAATATTCTTTTAACTTCTTGTTCTCTTCTTCCATAGCACTTATCACAACTTATAACTCAAGACTATCTGGGAGATATTTTAGTTAATAAACTGCATGAGGGCAGGAATACTGCCTGTTGGCTCACTGCGTATTATCACCAATCTCAATGACTAAACCTTTCATAAATAAGAAGATATGTTGTCATAATTCTTGTGATATTCCCAAGACCAAGAACAGTTTTTATTTGCTCAGTAAATATATATGAATGAATTAATACATTGTGTAGAGATAAGTAAGCCACATTACTTGTTCTCTGGGTCTTTGAATTTAGTGAGTGAAGCACTGGATAGTTCTTGGAATGAGAACTGTACCAAGGGGGCTTTGATGATGAGTTTATTTCCTCTTCTTTCAGGGAGGTGGGGGGGCGGGGTGATGGTCTTGAGGATCATGGATTTGCCCTTATTTTGGCATCTGGGCTGCCAGATTAGCTCATGCTCCATTTGCAATCATCAGCTGATCTAGAAGGTGGAAACTCAATTTTGCTCTGCTGACTCCAGCCATAAACACCCTGGAGGTGTTTTCCAAATTTTTAGAGACTCACTTCCTGTTTTTTTGTAGGAGGAAAAAGTCACATTTTTCTGCATTGGCTACTGTCTCAGGACAATAGTCAGAATTACAACTGGGAAATTAAGTTGTGGTGACCTTGTGGGAATTTGTGAATGCAAGAGTAATAAATGTGTGTTTTAATTTGGTAAGAGGAGAAAACTACTGAAGATTTGAAAACAGAGACATGATCCAAGAATGAAGAAAACCTATAGCTCAGTTTCCCCCCAAAACAATCAAGTGTAATTTACTTTCCCTAATTGTGAATGTTCTAACACCATAATTGTATTTTGTTAGTAGAGAATTTACATTATTTTTAAAAAATCATTATAAAACTTAGAATTTAGTCTCTATAATACTGAAATGTAACTATGTGAAACATATAAGTTGCTTCATTCACTCTTCATAAAATTAACTGTAACACTGGTGGTACAGATGTAATTCTTATGTGAATAAATCTAGTCAGTGGTGAGAATGAGGTAGCCTTTGATCATTAAGAATAATTTGTTTTCTAAATTTAGGTCACACTAATGAAATTGTAAAAAACGAAAGAATGATATTTTCTCATTGGGAAATAATTCATTCTTCAAGGTTAGAAAATGTAAAATCAAATTATATTATGCTAACTATTTAGGGATGTTGAAACAAAACTTTATTAAAGAATCCAGGAGTTTTAAGAATATTTCCTAGCTGTTTCAGTAAAATTATTTTTAAATGATGAGACAGACCCTGTATTCTTCCTTATAAATATCAAATAATTGAGTTTTTTGCTATATAGAATTGTTTGAAACTTTTTTTTAAGTGTAAGATATGTCTACTTTATTAAGAAATCATGTTTTGTAGTTTTCTCTTTGTGCATTCTTCTTTTTTCCTTGTAAAGGAGAGAGAGCCCACCAAGTTGGGGAAACTTCCCATCACCTTCCCTTTTGCTTGGTCTAACAAAAGATCAGAATTGTCCAATCTATGACTCAGGGTTCATACAAAGAACAAATGAAATACAATATCATATATATAAAAGAACTTTTTTGTTTTGCTTTCTCATTCATTTTTTTCTAATTTTTTTTATTTTAAAGATGTGGGGTACAATTCAGGGTTAGGTATATAGATGTTCACTATACAAGTACCCTTGTTGATGATGTATGCCCCCCTCCCTTGGCAGATTCCCACTACTGCCAATCCTTTTCTTATAGTATACTGATTGTTCAAGATCCGCTTATGAGTGAGTGCATGTGATACTCAGTTCTTTGTTTCTGTGATACATCACTCAGTATTATAGACACTAAGTCTATCCAGGTTGTGTGAAGTTCATAATTTTGTCCTTCTTTGTGGCTGCATAATATTCCATCGTGTATATGTTCCACGCTTTTTTAAATCCAGTCCAGTTTTGATGGGCAATACAGTTGGTTCCATGTTCTTGCTATTGTGAAAAATGCTGCAATAAACATATGTGTGCAGGTATCTTTTTCATAGAGTGATTTGAGTTCTTCTGAGTATATTCCCAGTAGGGGAATTACGGGGTCATATGGAAGGTCAATTTTTAGATCTTTGAGGAATCGCCACACTGTTTTCTACAGAGGCTGTACTAGTTTACACTCCCACCAGCAGTGTAGAAGTGCTTTTTGTTTTTGTTTTTTGTTTTTTGCTTTCTTGAGTCAGAGTCTCACTCGTCACCTAAGCTGGAGTGCAGTAACATGATCAGAGCTCACAACAACCTTGATCTCCTGGGCTCAGGTGATCCTTCAGCCTCATCTTCCCCAAGTAGCTAGGACTACAGGAGGGAGCTGTGTTGCCCAAGCTGGTCTGGAATCCCTGGTCGTAATCCTTCCAGCTTGGATTCCCAAAGTACCAGGATTATAGTCTTATAGTAATGAGCCACTGGGTAGGCCTTACACGAACACTTTGAGTAGTAAAAGTTAATGAAAGGGAATCTAAAAGGGCCGGATTCTTGTGAATTTAAAAATAATTTAGTTATCTTTGTTAGTCATCTTTTTTCTATATGTGTAAAATATATAGAGAAACTGACCTTCCCTCTTCCCTGAAAAAGAATGGTCGTAACAATCATTAAGTGCTTGAAGAGAGCCTCTTAGGAATATTGTATGGGTGAGGAAATTCTGGTTTACAAGAGTTCAGAAACCTGCCTAAGGGTATGATAGCTAGGACCATAGGCTAGCCAGGCTACAAGCTGGCTTTCCAGCAGACAAACCCTTTGCTCTTAGCCAGCATGATCAATGTCTGCTGTCCCATGATCAAGTGGTCGAGAAAGGCAACTTTGGCTCTCGGTGGTCATATTTTTGCTGATCATCACCTAGAAAAGAGGGGCTTCTTTACACTCCATAAAGACAGCCCAGAATTCCCAGTTCTAGGCTTTTGCTTCTCATCTCTCCAGCATTCTCATAGCACCACCATCATCCCTAACACCTAAGATGAGAAGCTCAAAACTCAGCAAGTCCAGTCCCAATTGTCAATATGTGGTGAACAACTCTGACTTCAGATTTCAAGATCTAGTCGCTCATAAAGTTATTCAAAATACTAAAATAGTTTAGGCTATTTCAGTATTTCATATTTTATTAAAAATAAGTAGATATGTATGTGCAGTACCCATATGCCCATGGAATTACAATGGAAACTACAAGTTAAGCCCTGCTGTAAGAAGCATATAAGCAGGTGAAAGGGTTAAAAGATATAACTTCCCTCTTCTAGGGAAATTTCATTATAGATTGTCATGAATCTCTTTGTGTCAGGTGGCATTTTTAAGAGATTATAGAAGATTGCCTCTATGGGTCTGATTTTGGACATCATATATTTTCATGTCAGAAATTAGATGACTTGGTTAGCCCAGTAGAAAATATTCCCAGTAGCTACCATTATGTCTAGAGTAACAATTTAATAATAATGAGAGACAACCAAGTAATATTTAGTTTTTTTAATGTATACAAATTTTTTGAATCATACTTAAGTTCTCAAGAAAAATAATAAAACGAAAGCCCATTTTTTATTTTCAGAGCATATACACTTATATATTCCAAAGTGATAGTACAATTTAATTCCCGAAATGTATTTGTTTAATTTGATTTTGAAATGCAGGTGTAAGATGGTAGTTATTTAGATTAAAATGAAGCCCGAAGAACACAGAGAATGCAGACTGCTAAGTTATTCCTTGTTATATCTACTGCATGTGTGTTTGAGAGGAAACTACTTCTATTTTGCCCTCTTAGTTCTTTTGGGGGGCTATTCTTTCACATTCCACCATGCTAGAAAGCCATATCCTAGAAAATTTGCTACCTTTTGCACTAGAGCATATGTTTGCTTTGCAGACTTATTCTACCTTCAGTGTATAAAAATGAACTCATCACAGTATTCTATTTCCCAAACGTAGCTTTTAACTTTTTATTATGTGATATTTGTTTCCGTCTCCATGTTTAATTGATCCCAAGTAAGCATTTAAAATATCAGGACCCATGCTGCCACTACCAATAATATTTTCATACCTGGAAAGCAATAGAGTGTTGTCACACCAAAACATGGAGACTGTTCTGTTGACATCGTTACTTGTGTGCTAAAATAATAGACTGAGTGAAGGAAAAGCAGGGGCCACAGAAGATGGTGCACTACATTCTCATGTCCCTGCTAAGCCTTCCAGGATAATGGCGTGAACATTGGAGAATTCTGTTTGGGCTGGGACCTTACTAAGGGTGGTGGGCATGTCTTTGTATTCTTTCCATCTGAGGCATTCAGCACTGTACTCAGTCACACTGACTCCGATGTCCACTCAGGGAGGCAAGAGCAGAGAAGAGCCTTCGTGCAGACCCCACAATGAGAGCCCTCCTGCACACCCAACCCAGCTCTGAGAGCAAGGTGTTCCTTCCCTGATTGATCCAGGGACCCTCATTGCCACCTCAGTCACCAGTGGGTTTGTTTCTGTGCTGCCCTTGCACCAGATCTTGCTTCATTGCTGTCTGCAGATGGGCAGCCGTCTGGCTCTTCCTTGTTGGACACATTCCTACTATTCAGGATGTCTTCAGGATGCTCTGCTCTCACATCCCCCCATTCCCTTGAGAGCCAGTGAATACCCACCCTGCTTGGAGGAGAGACTCCTGGGTCTCAGCGTAAGTCTATATGTTGCTATCCAATCCCATGACACTGTGTTGACAGCCATATTCGCTCCTGCTCATTTAGTGTTAAGCTGTTCAGACGTCATCACTATAAATAGCAATGTGAGTCATATGTGATCACTCAGGTCCACTTCTTCTGTGCATGTTCTAAATAAAAGATGTTATTTTAAATAGTTTTTAATTAATAAACTCTTTGCAATTTTGCAAAGCTCTTATTTCTCTATTTGTTTTATTTATTTGGGCAGAACAGGTGCTTCTGTACCTCCATGTACTCTTTACAATTTTGCGACCACTTTTACTTCTCTATTATTTTATGTCTGAATGGAACATGTTTGATGACTCTTGCATTTGCTTCTGGCCTTTCTACTTCATATCCCCAGAGTCATAGCCTATACCAGGAGGTTGAACCCCAGACAGCCCTTCCCCACTCAGAGCCCACCACTGCCCCAGGCTCCTGTGTCAAGGGTATTTTTTCCCTTTTGGTAGCACTCTGATTTGTTTGTTTGTTTGTTTGTTTGTTTAAGAAACATTTATTAGCAGGGTGACCTTATCTTCATAGTTTCTGGTGTAATTTTTATTGGGGTTAGCATTTCTACTCATGTGCTGACATCGTTTTCTCTCTCTTTAAAAAAAAATTTTAGATATTTTTGTTTAATTTCAATAGCTTCAGTGGTTACAAGTCCTTTTTGCTTACATAGATGCATTGTATAGTGGTGAAAAAAAATCTGAGCTTTAAATGTACCCACCTGTGCACATTGTACCTGGTAGGTGATATTTTATCCCTCCATTCCTTCCTACCTTTCCTGTTTTGAGTGTTCAATGTCCATTATAGCATTCTGTATGCCTTTGCAGATCCTTAGTTTATCTTCTTTTTTTATTTCACTTGTTTCTTCTCCAACATTCCCTCTCTGTTCTTCAGGGTACGTAGAGAAAACAGATATTTTTCTCTCTTTTCCTCCTTTTTCTTTCCTTGTATCTCTTTTATGAATCTGTTCATGTTGACAGGATTTTAATAAACAGTAATTCCTTTAATTTTTGCACTAGCAGTATGAGGTAACCAGGAAAAAGAGAAGACATATCCAACATTCAGAGCATATGGTCTAAATCCTATACCTCAGCGAATTCTAGAATTCTAGACTACCCTTCATCTCACTTAATGCACAGTGGAAGTCTTTAAAGCAAAATCACCACATTTCAGTTCATTGTGGAGTGTGTGGCATGAATGATGGGCACCTGCAGAAAATCTACAAGGGTAGGTCCCAGGAAAGGAAGTGAGAAGACTATGATGAGCCCTTCAGAAACAGGTGAAAGTTGGAAGAAACAGTCACACCCAGCCAGGCCTCCTGGAAAAGCCAGTGACTTTCACCTGGTGGTGCACTGCCTCTGCTCAGTGGGGGGGGTGTTCCAGTGGAGGTTTTACCAGGTGCAGGGAGTCCTGCAGAGACTGAGACTCCTGTTTATGCACATGTGAGCTTCCCCCCTGTGTCTCCAAAGAGGACAGCTGAGCCAACTGAACACATGCCAGTTTTAACCAGCCTTCAAGACAGGGAGCCTTGTGTAGGAACTCTTATCTGGAGTTTCCAAACTGGTGTTCGGTTAGTTGATAAAAACTGATAAAAAGAAAGAGGCACTGAAGTCCCATGTCATATTTCTTGAATAAAGCACACAAACAAATGCATTATGGAAGTTTCAATTTTTACTTATTTGCTTAAACACACTGGTGAAGTTATTCACATGTAGATATTAATCATTTTTCTCAATATTATGGACTTTTCAGTAACATGCCTTGAAGTTTTTCACAAAGCTTTTTCAAGCCAGGCTCGGTGGCTCAGCCTATAATCCAAGGACTTTGGAAGGCTGAGGCGAGTGGATTGCCTGAGCCCACGGATTCGAGACCAGCCCAGGCAACTTGGTGAGACCTTGTCTCTACAATAATAAAAACGTTAGCCAGGCATGGTAGTATGCATCTGTAGTTCCGGTTTCTTGGAAGGTTGAGGCAGAAGGATCGCCGGTGCTTAGCAGGTCAATGCTGGGGTGGCCGTGAGCGTGCCACTGTGCTCCAGCCTGGGCGATGGAGTGACATTCCAACTCAAAAAAAAAAAAAAAAAAAGAAGTTTTCTCATGCTTTCATAGAGAAATAGATCCTTCTCCTTTCCAGTCACACTGAATCAATTGTTTTATTAAAATATATGAGCATAACAAGAACAATTAGAAGAGCATGTTGGAGAGCAAACACAAACTTAGTCAGTGTGCAGGTCAGCTACAGGACAGGAGAGGGCCTGGTGGGGAATAGCCCCACAAGCCGAGTGTGTGGGGCTGCAAGCATGTGTCACGGTGACCATACAGTTGGTTAGTCAGGTTGCTGGTGACATGTATGTTGTCTAAGAGAGTCTCTAAGCCACTAGGACTGGTCCTATCTGAATGATGTTCTAGGTGTTGCTTTCTGAGTTACTCTGTTCATCTTGAAACATTCCCCCACCTCCCTCCTAAGGCAGGTTTCTGATGCCTTCCACCACCCCAGCCACCAGAGAATGTGTTAAAGATGAATTCAATTCAATAGTTTCTATTAATAAGATAATGGGAAAGAACAAGAGCCTACCAATTCCCTGTAACCGCTTTTGTTGTTGTTGTTGTTTTGATGTTCTTGTTTGTTTGTTTCTGGTTGGGTCTTGCTCTGTCACCAAGTCTGAAGTGTAGTGGCATGATCACGGCTCACTGTAGCCTCGACCTTCTGGACTGGAATTACAGGTGCATGCCACCACGTCTGGCTAATTTTTAATTTTTTGTAGGTCGCTAATCACTACAATTACTGCAGATGCTACAGGCTGCAGGCTCAATCTCACAAGACTTCCCCCACCTCTGACATTAACTACAGCTAGTATGATGACACTATGCTCTGACTAACTGGCTATGTGTTGGCTTCCCACGACCTCCTCCTTGGTTTCCATGAATCTGCTAAGATGCCTCACAGAACTCCAGCAAGCATTTAAGTTTATTAGTTAATTAAAAGGAATTTTTACAAAGGATACAAAAAAAGAGATGCATAGGGTAAGATACTGGGTAGGGAATGGGGGGAGCTCTCTAGCCCTCTCTGGTGTGACACCTTCCGGGAACCTCCATGTGGGAGCTCTCTGAATCCTTCCTTTTGGGGTTTTTTGGGAGGCTCTTTTACATAGGCCCAATGTCCAGCAATGAGCAGGAGCATGGGGCGGAAAGTCCCATCCTCTAACCACAGGGTTGGCTCCCCTGGCAACCACCCCATCCTGGAGGTCATCAGGGAGCCATCAAGAGTCACCTCATTAGAGCAAAAGAGTTTCCCATCACCCAAGTTCCACAGGTCTTAGAAGCTCTGTGTTCAACACTCTTATTTCTCAGGAAATTTGAAATCTACCTATGACTTTACCCATTGCTAAAGTAGTCTAATTTCTGCAGGCATGAAGTCAGCTTGACTACAGTGTGCCGAGAAAGTTTTAATCAAAGAACTGAGAATTCACATTTGGGGAAGTGCAGGGAGACCTATAATCTTAAGAACTTCTAGGGTGTTCAATGACCATAGCAAAGATGCTGCTTACCCATTTCAACACAGAATCGCTGTCACTCAGGCTGGAGTTCAGTGGTGTGATCATAGCTCACTGCAGCCTCCAATTCCTGGGCTGGAGGGATCATCTCACCTCAGCCTCCTGAGTAGCTAAGATAGCAGGCAGTGCCCTGGCCTAAAGTTGGGTTTTGTTGCAGGCAACTTGATGGATACTTATGGGATGAAAGATTAAGCAATGTCTTTCTATTTTAATAAATTTATACAAACCATAAAAGAAAGATTTTAGGTGCTCTTATGTCAGGAATTGATGTTACAAACAAAATATTAAAACAAAAGATTTTCCTGGTTCCCCTGTCCACATGGGTATTAGGAGCACTGTCTTGGGAATTATGGGCAAAGATCAAATATAACTTTCTTGTTGATATCACAAATTGGAATACTTAAATGAGGTTGATGGTGAACAATATTGTGGATAAAAAATTATATTTATAAATGTAAAAGTTTAGGTAAAATAATTATCTGGAAATCTCAAATAAATATCCAAACACATATTTCCAGGTCCTTGGTGTTTGAAAACAGAAAAAAAGATGTAGTTGAATGCATGGAACTTGCATCACTATCTACGGTAGAATGTTTAGAACATAAAATAAAATCTTCTATGTTAAGGCAAAAATGTGATGAGTCATGACAATTTATAATATTAGGTGTTCTAATTTTCTCAAATTATACATTTTATAATAGTCATATGAAAAGTAATAGTTTTAATTTAATAAAGGACATCTCTGATGTTCAAGTGAAGTACTCATTTTCTGAAATTGAAAGGGTCTACATTTTGGTCTTTTCTCTCCTTATACAATGTACTCTTGTAGTCTAGCATGAATATGTACATGTCTCATATACAATAAGAGCAAATTGACTCATGTTATATTTTTAGCAATTCTAATGACAGAAGATATGCCCATCTCATTCTGCCTTGCAGATTCTTTTATTGCTTAATCTATCATCTGACACCTTTATTATTTATATAGTAGCCTACAGCCCTCACCATTAAGAAAAGAAAAAAATAGCACTTCAATAATCTTATTCACTAGCACTCAATAGTCAGTTTAAACAAATTGTCTGACTTTTGTATATAATATGAAAACTTAATATGTTTTCCAATGCATAATTATTGCTATGGAATACCATTATTATATAGGTACTATGTATCTATATAGTAGTCTAATGTAATATCTGATCTTTAAATCTACAATTTTTATACAGCAACTTGCAAGCTGTTGCTTGTGTGTGTGTCTCAATAATCACAAAGTCAATGGACCCAAAGTGTTTGATTATAAAGTGGTTTTCCCAGGAATAAGTTCTGAATCAGGAGACTATTTTTCTTTCTAATTGATATTCAGTTGACAATGATTTCTTGAGTTTTTTGAAAAAGGAATCTTTTTGTTGTTCACTACCTAAGTATTAAAACATTTTAAAAATGAGTGACTTTTTATTAAAATAAAATAAAACATAATCCCTTTTTGCAAACCATCTTTGCTTTTATTGTATGTTTGAAGGGACACCAGCTCCCAGTCATATGTACACTTGACAGCATTGCCTAACGTATATTCCAACTTCTGGTAACAAATTTGAGGGATAGAAAAACAATTAGCTATTTTTTAATACTAATTGCTTATTTAAACCTTTGTCTAAATTATCACTGTAAATTATTTAAGTGTGTTAGTATATAATAAGCATGTTGAAATGCTTATGCACTGTGTTTTATACTAGAGAACAAGTCTCAGGAAATAGTTTCCTAGATAACTGTACAATTACCTAGAATGACCTTATGTAAGTCACTTTCCTTGAGAATAGAGGAGTTAATGAGAGCAATCAGTGATTTCTTCTCTCCTGAAGGCCAGCACCTGCTTAAGATTACAGGTCTTTATTTCAAGGCCATTATTATCATTGGGCTGAGCAAGGCATCATCCCATTTAGTGTTAAATTGCTGCCAATTTCCTGCCTTCAATTCCTGTATGAGGCCAACCTAGTGGTTGACATGTCCCTTCCATTCCACCTTCCCTGTTTATTGAAAGGGACTTAGTGGTAAGTACAGGATAGTGAATCTGAATGTGTGTTTTTTAATATACACACACAGTATTCTGTGTATTTCATTCTGTTCTTTTTTTTCCACACATTTTATTTTATGTTTTTTAGATAGCCATGTGTACCTCCAGTTCGTCATTTTGATTCTGCTTGTTGTGCGAGAGCACATGCACACAAGCTTGCACATGCTCATTTTCTATTTCGGTTC
The DNA here is from genome assembly GCF_000164805.1 of Carlito syrichta. Taxonomy (NCBI): domain Eukaryota; kingdom Metazoa; phylum Chordata; class Mammalia; order Primates; family Tarsiidae; genus Carlito; species Carlito syrichta. Next base: position 160,730 of record NW_007251755.1, read on the forward strand.
TCTGCTCCTCTGAGGATACCCACCTAAGCTGTTCTCCATTGCTAATGTCAACAACTTTACAATAAACGTGTATGCATTTCCCCTTGAGCATTTATGTATAAGTTTTTCAAGAGAAAATACCCAGAAATAGCGTTGCTTAATTTTGCTGACAAGTAGCAGAGGGAAGTGACAATGCCAGCTTATACTCCACCACCAGCATCGGATATGTCACCAGTACTTGATAGCATCTGACATTTTTGCTTTGCTATTCTGTTGGCTACAAATTGTTATCTTATCCAGTCCACTTTGAATGGGCAGCAAGGTTAGTTCTATGTTTCTGCTATTATAAATAGTGCTACAGTAAACATGCATGTGCAGGCATCTTTTTTGTAGAATGATTTGAATTCCTCTGGGTATATTTCCAGATGGGGGATTGCTGGGTCATATGGACAGTCAATTACTAGTTCTTTTAAAAATCGCCACAGTGTTTTCCACAGAGGTTGTACCAGTTTACACTTTTACCAATAGTGTAGAAGCATTTCCTTTCCTCCACATCCTCACCAGCATCTGTTGTTTTTTGATTTATTAATGATGGCATTCTTACTGGAGTTAGGTGGTATCTCAGTGTGGTTTTGATTTACATTTCTCTGATGATTAGTGAGGCTGGTCATTTTTCATGTATCTATTGGCTATTCTTCTGAGAAGTGTCTATTTATGTCTTTTGTCCATTTTTTCATAGGGTTGTTTGTTTTTTGTTTGTTTTTCCTTTTGACTTGAGTTCCTTGTAGATTCTGGATGTAAGGCCTTGGTCAAATATACAGTGAGCAAATCTTTTTTCCCATTCTGTGAGTTCTCTCCCCACTCTCTTGATTTTTTGTTTATTTGTTTGTTTTTGTTTGTTTGTCGCTTTCAAAAGTTTTTCAGTTTGATGAGGTCCCACTTGTCTATTTTTTCTTTTAGGTGTATGCTTTTGGTGTTATGATCAAGAATTGGTCACTTATTCCAATGTTCAGAGCATATCCCCTGCATTTTCTTCAGCCAGTTTTCCAAACACCATTTGCTCAATAGGATCTCTTCTTCCTAGTGGTTGTTCTTGATGGCTGTCAAAGATAAGTTGGTTGAGAAATTAAGATTTTATTTCCAGACTCTGTATTCTGTTCCACTGGTCTAAATGCTTGTTATTGTACCAAAATGTGGTACATATACCTGATAGAGTATTACACGACCATAAAGGACAAAATTACCGACTCCACAGATGAATTTAGAGTCTATCATACTCAGTGATCTATCACAGAAACAAAGAACTGAATACCATGTCCTCACTCATAAGTGGGTTCTGAATATTTATCACAATACTATAAGCAGTAGCAGAACACTGCCAGGGGAGGGAGGCGTGGGCACATAACATAAATAAGGGTACTTTATCCTAAACCAGGGGAAGTGAAGGCCAGTGGGAGGCTCAAACTTTACCTGTACATGGACCTTTATGTACCTAATCCTGACTTGTACCCCACATCTTTAAAATAAAATAAAGGGAAAAAAATTGCTGTCTTCCCTTTTGATTTTCATTCCTTTGCTTCATTTTCTATTATTGTGTGTGTTTGTAATTTGTAAAAGGAAGGAAGAAAAGAAGGAAGGAAGGAAGGAAGGAAGGAAGGAAGGAAGGAAGGAAGGAAGGAAGGGAGGAAGGAAGGGAGGAAGGAAGGGAGGGAAAGAATGAGAGAGAAAGAGAAAGAAAGAAAAGAAAAAAAAGAAAAGAAAAAAGTATGTGTGTCTCAGGTCAGTAGTTCTCAACTGAAAATACAGTTCACATATCCCTCTCTCATAATCTTTCTAAACTGCCTTTGTCATTTTCATTGTATAGTACTGATGCCACAAGCAGTGGTGAGTAAAACTGCTAGTGTTTAGCACAAATTGTGGCACTAAACTGTACTAGTCATCACTGAACTTATCTTACACATAGGACTAAATAGAGACGACTATTCCTTTCATTTAAGAATGTCCTTGATGAAGCAGTAATGATAACTAATTTTATTAAAATCCAATCCTTGTTAAGTGTTTAGCATTCTTTGTGATGAAAAGGGAATTATCCATGAAGCACTTTTGCTGAGTACTGAAGTGTGACCACTGCAGGAAAAGCCATTGTAATATTGTGTGAGTTTCAAGGTAAAACAGCCCCCCTGCCTCCCCCCCACTTTTTTTTTTTTTTTTTTTTTTTGGTATCATGTTTACTTCAAAGAACAATTGAGAAAAACTGTAGCTATTTATATCTGGATATTAGGCGGAGACTTTCTTGAAAATGAACAAAGTAATCCTACTACATAAAGGAGGACAGCTGACAGTATGTTTTGCTAGTGATAAAAGAATTTTCAAGTGAAAATTAGAACTTTGGAAAACTTGTAACTATCGATGTGACCTTGATAGCTTCCAATACCTAAGAACTTTTTTGATGAAATGAGTGATGATATTAATTAATGAACTCTTTGATATTATTTCATTAACTATGTCATCAGTTAGAGAGTCTGTATAGTTCAGTGAGCCAATATCTTGCAAATAACCAATGCATTGTGTTTTAAAGTCATGCATGAGTAAAAGATTCGTTCAAAGTGCAATACAGACCAATGGATTTATTCAAAACAAATATGAGAAGTTCATTGGTAGATTTCAGATACCACCACAGCAACTAAAATCTAAGAAACTATTTTTGTTAAAATTTAAGAAACAAATTTTACAAGTTTTGGTGTGAAATCAAAGAAGAATACCCACAATTAGCTGGAAAAGTCATTAGTATCCCGTCCTTTCCTAGGTACTCATTTGTATGTAGTTAGATTTTCTTCATATACCGCAACCAAGCAATATGTTGCAATAGACTGAATACAGGAACCAAGAGAGAAACTGTCTTCTCTTAAACTAGATTTTAAAGAGATTTTCAAAAATATAAAATTACCCGTCCTCTCTGTAAACTTCTGTTTGTTTTGGGACAATATAATTATTTTTATAAACTTGTAGTCTTTTATAGTGACATGTAACTGGTTTATTATTGTTATTTTATTTTATTTTATTTTTTATTTTTTTGAGTTGGAGTCTCACTTGGTAGCCCAGACTGGAGTGTAGTGGCCCCTCCCGGCCACCGCAGCCTTGACCTGCCGGGCTCCGGTGATCCTTCCGCCTCAGCCTTCGAGTAGCCGGAATTACAGGCACGTGCTACCACGCCCGGCTGATTTTTGATTTATTGTAGAAATGAGGTCTCGCCAAGTTGTCCAGAAAGGTCTCGAACCCGCGGGCTCAGGCAATCCACTCACCTCAGCCTCCCAAGGTGCGGGATTACAGGTTGAGCCACCGAGCCCAGTGATTATTGTTATTTTAAATAACTATCCTTTGAAATTTGTCACTTTTAATGTCTAATACAATAAACATTTGATTTATATAACTCATAATGGCACGTGAATATGTGTGTGTGTGTGTGTGTGTGTCTGTGTGTGTGTGTGTGTATGTGTCTGTGTGTGTCTGTGTGTGTGTGTGTGTGTGTGTGTGTGTGTGTGTGTGTGTGTGTTTGCTCTTTGGGGCTTTTAATAATTTTTTTAAGAGGCTAAAGGAGTCCTGAGACCAAAATGTTTGAGAACTAGTGTATTAAATAATAAGTGCATTTTTATTTTTAACATTGCAAATATCTTCCCCCAGATTGTCACCTTACTATGAACTTTACCTTTGATGCTCTTGGTGAATAAAAATGTTTATTTTTTAAACATTGTTGGTAGTGTGCAATAATGTACTGTCCTGTTGCTAATGTCTTAACTATCTTTCCACATCGTTATGCTGAATCTCTCTTCCTCCAATCCCTCCATTCTTTTCTCATTCCCTTCATCTCTTCCTTCTTCCATCCCTCATTCGTGTTCTTTTGTTTTACAAGTGAATAGTATCCCATTTTCTGCACTTTTCCATTAAAAATTACTTAGATCACTATTAATAGACCCTTTAAATTGTTTAAACACAAGTTCTATTCTACATAGTACTGTGGGAACAATTTCATACCTACATCAGTTTATCTGTGAGTCATTATACTTGGGGCTACATTTCTAGAATGGAATTGCTGAATTAAAGAGAAAGAGAATCTGTCATTGTGTTTCATGTAACCAAATTGTCTTTCACAAAGACTGTGCCATTTATACTCCTACCAGAACTGTATACACATGCCAATTTCTCTACATTCTTGTTAATATCGTGTAATCAATTTTTTTGGTATTTGCCTTTGATAAATTAATAACTTGGTGTATATTTAATTTAATTTGTGTTATGAGTGAGATTGAGCATCTTTTCATGTGTCTAAAATCCACATGCATTTTTTTAATGTCAACTAATCAAATCTTTTGCCTTTTTTTCTACTGGGTTACTTGTATTTCACCTGACAATGTGAAAGATCTAATTTATTTGATTAATCAAACTTTTGCTATGATATGATTTGTAAAAGCTTAATCCCCGTTTGTCATGTGTAATTTGACTTTGCTTTTTATCTAGCTTAAATTTTCAGTTTAATTCATAACATTTTAAAATCAGAGTCATCGAAGTCACTTTTATCTCTGAGATTCTGAGATTATTTTTAATTCTGTAATTTCCTGATTATTTTGTGGTTTCTTTTTTAAATTTAAGTGTTTAATTTGCCTTAATTTATTCTGGGATAAGGTGACAGATACTGATCTAAATTTATTTAAGATGTCTATCAAATTGCCTGAACCCAGTTGTTCAATACTCTGTCTTTTCTCCACTGATATAAATATCATTTTTTATATAAAAGTTTTTTACATATTAGAGTATATTTATTGATTTTCTATTTATATTTCTGCCTTCACCTGTGCCAATATCACACTATTTTAATTACATATGTTACATTTTCAGTTGATAATTGATGGTATAGATTAGTTGTATGTTAATCTTACATTAAGCAAACTTGCCGAACTTTTGAATTCATTTTTACTATTTGTCACTTCTTTGGAATTTTCAAAGTAAATGTTAATTATATTATCTGTCAATACGAGCCATCGTCACATTCATCCTCTCACCTTGTGGAAAGGGTTTCTTGCTGCTCACTCCTTCATTCTTCAGCCTTATCTTTTTGCCTCTTTGCTATTGAAACCACCCCATGGAAAACTTTATTTACACAATTTCATTTTTCATGTTCAATATATTCGATTGTTTCTTATTTATATGCTTTTTCCTGTCCTGTCCTATGCTTTTTCCTGTCCTGTCCTATGCTTTAAGAACACTTCTTTGATTTTCAGAATTTTTTATGTTAAAATCTGAATGTGTTCTCTATTAGATTAGTTTTGGTTTTGTTTTCTCTAGTATTAGTTCTGTTTACTTTTTTCCTTTGATCATGGTGCTTGCTTTCCTGCAGACTTTGTTATTAAAAATCTTTGGCTAGTTGTAGACCCAAAGGGTACCTAGAGAGAGCCCCAGCTGGCACTACTCTGGAGATTGAGCTGGTGTGCAGAGGGACCTCAGGTTAGAGCTGTTGTCTGTCCTCAACTCAGTGCCCTCTTTTCCCTAAAGAGGCCTTCCTTTGTCCCAGATACTGCTCTCTCTAGGACTTCTATCTCCCTGTCCTACCTTCTTACTCTACAAAGAGAAATGAGGAGAGCAGGGGGTGAAATGCTCCATTGACTGTGAGTGTTCCCCCTAACCTGGCCCCACATTTCACCGCTGCCTTCCTCGTGGTGGCCTGACAGTGACTGCCGGTGCTCTCCCTGGCCCGGCCCCACATTTCACCACTGCCTCCCTGTGGATGGTGGCCTAACAGTGACTGCCAGTGCTTCCCCTAACTTGGCCCCACATTTCACAACTGCCTTCCTGGTGGTAGCCTTGAACTGGGTAGGTCAGAAAGGCTCGGGTAAGCAAGATGAGAATGAGAAGGGGAAATGGCACATCTAGAAAGTTCTTTTCCAACCTGATAAACATCATGAGCCCTTGGAGTTTCCCTCCACACACCCTAGACTTACAATCATACATTGGGATCTCAGAAGTTCCTGTCACACTAACACTTTCCCATAGCTTTTTGTGTTCAAGTTTGATAAATCTGAAAGCCTATTCAGCAACTTTTTGTCCCAGAGCATCTGCAGCGCTGGACACCGGGACGAGGGCCAGTTGCCCATGCCAGCTACTGTCTCATCAAGAGCCTATTAATTATCCCTCCCACACCATGTTTAAGCTAATGGTTAGATTTACACCCATGCACACACCCACACACACTTAATCATTGTAGCCTTAAGTGTCTTCATAGCACATAGCTTTAGAAGTAGTTTGCTAAGTTCTCTTCATACATGATCATCAGCTTTTATAAATAAACCTCTCAGTCTGGTGCAGTGGCTCATGCCTATAATCCCAGCACTTTGGCAAGCCAAGGTAGGAGGATTGCTTTAGCTCAGGAGTTCAAGACTACCCTAGGCAACATAGCAAAAAAAATTATAAAATTAGCTGAGAGGGTAGCATGTGCCTGTAGTCCCTACTACCCAGGAGGCTGAGGCAGAAGGATTGCCTGAGCCCAGGAGGTTCAGGCTGCAGTGAGCTGTGATGGTGCCATTGCACTCTATCCTAGGCAAAAGAGTGAGCCCCCTAACTCAAAAAAATTAAATAAACAAATAATAAGGTAATAAATAAATACACCTCTCAGAACCCAAATTTTCTAACCTTAAGTGATTAAGGTCAGAAGATATAAAAGAAATGTTTCTTTTCATTTAAAGAAAACTAAGAAACAAACCCAAAAGCAAATGCTGTAAGAGCTTTCTACTTGACAGATGTTACTAATATTTACATACATGTATCATATAACCTTTACATATAACACACTTATTAAAACTCCTTATACAAGGGACAAAATTAAATTTCAAAAAGCTTAGATTGTTCAAGATTATATAGATAGTGATGAAAATCAGGCCTGAGCCCCACCTTTCCTACTTTCTGCCTACCCTTAGCATAGGTTCTAGGTATTCTAGATAGAGATCATTCTTCCTTCTATTTATATTTATGTAGGGAATAACATTCTCTCAAAATGCCTTAAAATGTTTTTTGTTTAAAAAAAGGTTATGCAGTGTACCTACCACCCAGTGGAACAATAATTTATCTGAAATGAGATACATAAATGAAAATATTTTATTGCATATCCAAGCATTCATCAAGTTCACAGAGGATAATTTAGGAATTTCTGATGCGATCCTCAGTACACCTTTAACCTAGTATGCAGAATGTGGAATGGTTCATACTGGCACAACAAGCCTAAGACCACCTTTAAGCCATACTTAATTTACTACAACATCACAAAACAATGTTGCAATGAGATGAAAGGAATTACTTGCAAGACGTATTGGTAGAGGTGTCTGTAAAGTCATGCTATACTCTTCTCCGAGGCTCAATTTATTTTTTACAGCAACAGATTCCTGGCATTAAATTTGAATAAGACCATGATGGTGAAGTCTTAGCTTCTTTATGTTGAATTTCTTATTATCCTAACTTAATAGTGCTAAATGCATAAGCAGTCAAAAGACCACAAACCTAGTAACTACTGAAACCTAGTGACCTAAACCCTGTATCCTATAAATAATTTTTTGACTTTTATTTTGTGTTTAATGGAAATAGCACCAACGTTTAATTATAAATATCTACTAAAAATAGAGACAGCCCAAGTTCGGTGATGTTTTACTATCTGAACTTCCATCTCCCTAAAATGGATATTCAGAATTCCTAAATATTAAAGCAAATAGGAATTTTAAAAAATGATTTCTAATGATTTACAACAAGCATTAACTCATATTTTCATTTTTTATCCTGTTGTACTTCTGCAGTCTAAACTGTAGAAAATTAGCTCATAGCTCATCAGCCAGAACTCTAGCAGAGATAATTTGGCCGTCTACAAGAGGTATAAACAAGATAATTGAAATGAGATAAAAGATAATTGGAAAAGGAATGCTCAGCGACATCAAATGTGAAACTTGGCTTTCAATGTGGGAGGAAACATGATTCAGTGTGTCCACTGTTTGTGTTGTATGTATTGGAAAGGTTCTAGCTATGAAGAGTCTCAGATTTAAAATAGAAAATAAATGCCATATATAAGATACTGAAGAATTTTGCTCTTCCAGAGCAAAGTGCTAATTTACCTAATGTGCTGGAATAAAGTCTTCCAGTGGCTCTCTATTCCAAATCACACAGTTAAAGCTCCACAGTCAACCTTTAGAGGACCAGTGGAGATACATATAGATAAATATCAAAAGTAGTAAGTAAAAGTGGCATTCAAGAGCCATATTCTCTTTTCAAGCCTCCAAGCATAGGTGGGACTTGAAATGTATTCGTGATTTTAATTATTTTAATATCTGAGCTTTGAACTGAGTGAAGTATAAAATTAGATATCAGAATCAACCCACTCAGCATTGTTCAAGAATAAAAAGGATCTTCCACCTAGAATTTTAAAACAAAAATGTTGTATTTCAAAAGTGCGAGAGAGAGAATGCATGCCAGTGAGAGCTAGGAACTGCCCCACCCCAGTTCTTTAACTCTTCAGCATTCCAGGTTTTCTTTTTACACGAGTCAGGAGGAGAATCGCCTTGTGAACAGCAGCTGGGTGGGCGGAACTTCAGGACATTTAGAGCAGGAAGATGCAAAGAAGGGACTTTGAGAGAGTGATGGTTTCCATCCTATACTCCTTGGCCATTTCAAATGCATACTCTCCAAGTCCAGTCCTAGAGAGGAAAATCTGCATCACTTGCATGAACCTGAAGCCTTTCTGGTTTTCTCCAGAAAATAGTCCCTGAGTTATTAATTTAGCATTATGGTATGACACACTTAAAGTTTTCTGATTTGTATAGGTGGAGATGGGCTCTCTGTAGCAATTTATTAAGAACTTTGAAACCGTGAGTTTCTACTAAGTTTAAAATTCTATAGGCATTAAAGTGAATGGAGCAAATTTTAATATTTATCCTATATGAATAAAACATTTTTCCTACATTGTAATATTACATTGACTTCTTAGGTTGAGTGTCAAAAAAAAATCTCTACTTAAATGATATTTTTTTAAATTATTGGATGGTTATTGCTCATATAGCAAACTATTTTAAAGTAATCTTGAGTGGGGAGAAAATATGGAGCAAAAATACCAGTTAGAAAGTTTTCATAAGATAAAATGAAGAGAAAAGCATTTCTTTGATGAAAAACCAGTACTCAAAGATTATAGTACAAAAATCCAGAAACTGCAGAAACATGTGCTTTATTTTTGACATTATTCTTATTATTTTTACTTTTTAAAATTCTAGTACTCAAAAATCCCAGTGACATTTTCATGTTTAATTTAAAATGGAAATGTCTAGAAGCTTAATCAGTTTAGATACATTAATAGTTATGTTAACAATAGTGTTTCATACTAATGACAACAAGATTATTTTGACAAGAGAATATTCTCATTTTTCAGTTTACTAAGTCATGCCTGCCTATCAGAGCCAACCAAATACTTTCTATACTCATATTTTTAGAACATATTGCTATGTGAAAGACTCTCACGATATTCCTTTACTTAAAAATTATTCCATTACAGAAAGAGACTTTAATGCTACATTTTAGTATATACTTGTTTTAAAAACTTAACTGCAAAAAGTACAAGAAAATTATTGTTTTTCTGTGGCATTTTAATCTGGACTAGTAAATAAAACTGTTCCATCCCCCAGCTTTTTATTGTTAGCATTGTTATCCTGAAAGCAATAAGATGGTTGTTTGTTATCTCTTGCCTCCTTAGATAAATTTGCAAAGAAAAATGAGAGTTACTGGTGTGATTACTCAAGGAGCCAAGAGGATTGGAAGCCCAGAGTATATAAAATCCTACAAAATTGCCTACAGTAATGATGGAAAGACTTGGGCAATGTACAAAGTGAAAGGCACCAATGAAGACATGGTAAGACTGACTTAACACGTTTAATTTAAAAGTAAAATCCCACTGATAAACACTGATTATCAAATGACAAGTCTTCAGGAGAAGACGCATGTTGTTGAAATTAATTACTGATGCTTTTTGTTTCTAATTGGGCCAGTGGGGAAAAAGGGTATAGAAATTTCTCCAACTTATGAATGTCCAGTGACTGACTTTTAAGGTTTTTTCAGGCTTTAATTGGTGATTTTACAAATACTTTGTCACAAGGTAGTCTAGCCTTTTGAATGACAATTAGGCTTTATTCTAACAATAGTCAGCTTTCAATTTCGGTTTTACCTTTTACAGATTAGCACTCTTCTTAATCAAATAACTACTGACCAAAAATCTCATCTTAAAAACAAGAAAAGTCCGATGTCATAGAAAAGGTGTATGTCATTATTTACTTCATATTTTAAAAGATTTGTTATTTAGCAGAATAAATATTTTAGATGAAGTGGGTATAGTATTTAACATCTCTCATCCTTTTATTATGACAACTCTAATTCTTTTATCATTTTTTTCTCAAAAAACTGCACATCATCCCATTTAAAACCAAGCATTGTACTAGACATGAATACATTTTATTAAGGTTTTTTTAATTACCTACTAAAACGCAAAGTTTTTAGCTTACATAGGTTAACAGAGTAAGGTTTAAAGGAATTAAAAAATGACACATTTTAGTACTTGATTTTGAGAGGGAAACAGTTTTTCATTGGAGATATATATATATATACATATATATATATATATATATACATATATATATATATATATTTTGGAATTCTATGTCCCTTTCCAATAATATGGGACTAATTGATAAACATGTCATCTTGACAATCAAATGCTAAAGCATCATTAATCTGATTATAATATTAGAGAGAATGAATGATCATGAAGCTCTAGTAAAAATGAATTTCCATCCAAAAAAGGACTGAATAAAAAGTGAACAGACAGACCCAGTTAAGTTGAAGGCTTTAAATTACCCATTTCTCAATAAAAGAAGGAAGCACTCCCCTGGCTCTGAAGGACTGGCCTTATAATTGACAAGACTATCATAGTGGAATAGAGATTATGCCATAGGCCAAGATGTTTTATAACTTTAGTTAGGATTTTATATATGAGTTATATTCACTGCTGATAGCAAGGTGCTTCCTAAATACTCTGTGCTTCCAAATTATTTAATCCAATTTTTGAAGCATTATTTTGGCCAAGGTGTAGGGTCAATATATGAAAATAAGGTTAAAAAAAGTTGTTGCAGTTACTAATTTTACACTCTGTATTGTATGTTTGCACAGGTTTTCCGTGGAAATGTTGACAACAATACACCATATGCCAACTCTTTCACACCCCCCATAAAGTCACAGTACGTGAGACTCTACCCCCAAGTTTGCCGAAGGCATTGCACTCTGCGAATGGAACTTCTTGGCTGTGAACTCTCGGGTGAGTCTCATCTTTTCTACATCTGTACCTTTAAAGAAAACCAAAAGCATATCTATATTTAACCTGCTACTAACCTGCAAATTCAAAGATGTATTTTGGGTATAAAATGACTACAACATGGTTCAGTGAGAACCAGTGTGTGTTTATGTGTAGGATAAACAAGCTCTAAAACACGCTATAGGATAGAATTAATATTGAAAGAGTAATGTATTTTGCTGAGTGGTCAAAGAAAATACAAGGAATTCTCAAGGGAATTGTTTTTGTCAATTTTAAACGTGTCTCATTGTTTTGGGCAGTAACTTTGATTTATGTTTTGTGACAAAAGTTCAGTAAAAACAGGACTCTGCCTGACCTCATAAACTGTAGTTGTATGGTAAAGCAAAGTATGCTTTATCTTTGTCCATCTACCATAAGAATTTGCTTTTTTTTTCTTGTTGTGTTTGATGAAACATGTAAATTTATCATTCCTCCCAAAGGGACAATACTTCAATACCTAGATGGCTACTGTAAATTTATTTTCAGTTCATTCTTAGCTGACAGCTTGCTTGTTGTACAAATAGTGGTTATTCAACTCAAGGGAGGACTCAAAGTTAAGTAACCCTTGTTACTAGGCAGCCCCAGAAGCATCAGTATTAGACATCAAAAAGAAGACTTAATGAGTAGACCATACAGTGACCCCATTTCGATATAGCTAGATCCTGTACTATATAGAAAACTGGATCTAAGCATCTCACTGTGTTATAATTTCGGTGGTTGTGCTTATGTTTTTGGCATCAAAATTTATAAACTTTCTTTGCTACAGTGGCCTGAACTTACTTTGTTCAAACTGTGAAGAAAACTGCAAGCGCACATGTGCTCTACCTTGAAGTATAAGAAAACCTTTACCAAACTTAAAACAATACCGTTTAATTAAATACAGGAGGACAAGTCTTTGTAGAAGTAGAATTGTGAGCCTTTTATTCATTTCAAGAGGTTACCTCTAGGTTTAAGTACATATTTGATAGCTTTTTCCTTTCTTAGATTTGTTTGTACTGCCTAGAAAATAAATGATTTTTAAGTAAATAAAAGTCACTATTAAAAATAACCAATTTTAAAAAGCCTATTGCATTTTTAAAATTAGAGTATTGTGGCCAAATAAGTGAACACATTTTAAGAAATCATATTTGCTGTTATTGGTGCCTTTTTTGAAGAAACTGACATATGGTTTTAGAACCATTAATTATCCTAACAGAGATCTTTTTCCTTATTTTGGTAATTCTAACCGGCTTATTGACTGCCAGTAAATCTTAGCAGAATTATTGCTGTGCAGTGTTTGTATTATGTGTCACTATATCACCACAGGCCAGTGTCATCTCTGAGCCATCCATCATAAAGCAATCAAGAGGCAGCCGCTATGTGATGAGGTCTGCTGCAAGCGCGGGATTTCTAGTTGCTTAACAGCACCTTCCGCAATTTTTCAGTCTTTTGATTCATGAGGGTCAGTCTTTCCTACACGGCACAGTTACACCCCAAGGTGTGAATATATTTACTTTCAAGCTTGACAAGAGGTTACACCTGACACTTTACAGATTTTATTTTCTCAAAAAGAAGCAGGGTCTCATCTCCCCACCCTGCAAATTGATTTTGAACTTGCATGCAGAGAGTAATATCTCTCAGTGGATGCCTTTAAGAGCTGGTACACTTCACTATAGAAACAGCAATTTTAAATTGTTAATACTTCCTTTGGTTCAAGTGCTGCTCATACTGGTAAAAGATTTAATTAATATATATGCATGAAATCATATGGATGAGAAATAAAATCTGAGGCATGAGGCACCTTGCCAGAGAGGTTAGCTGTAACTCTTGGAAATAAACAGTTATATAATGTACTAAATGATTCCCACAACCCAGTGCAACACTGAAAAGCCTAGGGCTGTCTTATTGTATTCACTAAGCTGTTATGAGCTCTTTCAACCTGCCTGGAAGATCAGCAGTTCATCTCTTCCTAGACACTTTAAAAAATCATCTCCTAAACCCCTGGAAGAGATATGATTTAAGATGTTCTGGAAAAAATAGGTTATGACCACAATAAGAAAAGGAATACTCATTCACTTATTCATTGAACTTGCATGTATGTCTTAGAGTTATCTTTAACATGGGGTTCTAGATATACATCTTCTATGCCAAAACTCACTTGTGTTACGACACACAACCCTTCATGTCATATTTGTGTCTCTGCTTAGGGTAGGCATTTCCTAGAAGGTGGAGGTGACAATCACAGAGGACCATCAAGGAGAAAGAAGTGATCAAGTGATCTAGATCGACCAGTACAAAAACAGTTTGGAAGAATTATTGATTGGCCGGGCACAGTGGCTTAAGCCTGTAATCCTAGCACTTTGGGAGGCTGAGATGAGGGGATTGCCTGAGCCACGGATTTGAGAAGAGCCTGGGCGATAGTGAGACCTCATCTCTACAATAAATCGAAAAAATGGCCAAGCGTGGTAGCGTGCACCTGTAGTTCCAGCTACTTGGAAGGCTGAGGTAGAAGGAATGCTAGAACCCAGCCGGTTGACGCTGGGGTGTCTGTGAGCACGCCACTGCACTCCAGCCTGGGTGGTGGAGTGAGACTCCAACTCAAAATAAATAAAAAAAAGAATTATTGATCAATGAAGACCTCTAACTACCTCTTTTAGAGCTTACCCCTAAAATGGTCTAGTTTTAAAAAGCGCACCTGGTCATAAGATATTCTTTAGGACTCATGATATGCTGCTATTTGGAGATAATATCATTGTTATCTGTTGGAATGAGTTTCAGGGAAATAATAATAGCTAATACAGAGTGTGCTACCTATGTGCTCCCAATGCTTCTATGTACTTTATAATTGTTAACTATTTTCTTAGAACACTTCTTTAAAGTCATTTCTGTTATCACCATTTTAGAAATGAGAAAACTGAGCCACAAAATGGCTCAATACAAGACCACACAGCTGGAAAGTGGGAGACCAATAGAGTATGAGAAGAAGGTATTAGGTTGCACCAGTGTCCTCGTTTTATCTTTGCTTCCTTGGTGATCAAACTTATCTTGTGAGTTTCTTGGTCAAAATGTAACAGTTTCACATATACAATATTCAGCTACTAGCTCATATAATGATAGAATCATACCTGCTATTAAAAACTTTGTAAGTGGAATTTTGTTGCAGTTGGAATTCAAGATTTGGAAATTGTTTGTATATGTGTATACACACACGCAAACATGCACATGCATATGATTTTTCAAGGACAGGCAATAAACTTCAAAGTATATGTGGCATAAGAACCAAGAATGGGCTGCCCTTGGGGACAGAGGATCTAGGATCCAGTTGGAGCAGCTTTATAGGCTTGCTCTTATGTTTACATTTTAAAAATTATTCTTTAAACAGATAATAGAGTCATGTGGCTTAAAAGAAAACTGCAAATGTTACAAAAGGATTTGTCTCATTTTAAATTAAAAAGATACTATATCAGCACCAAATAATTAAAATTTTGTTTATTTGGGAAAAAACGTATATGTGGCAGATTTGAGAATCTTTCAAAAATTTCTGAACTTTATAGGTTATTGAGTATGATTTAAATATAAGAATTTATTTAAAAGTTTGTCTGGTAGCCGGGCTCAGTGGCTCAGCCTGTCATCCCGTGCCTTTGGGAGGCTGAGGTGAGTGGATTGCCTGAGCCCGCGGGTTCGAGACCTGCCTGGGCAATGAGACCTCATCTCTACAATAAATTAAAAAAAAAAAAAAATCAGCTGGGCGTGGTAGCGCATGCCTGTAATTCTGGCTACTCGGAAGACTGAGGCGGAAGGATCACCAGAGCCCAGCAGGTCGAGGCTGCGGTGGCCGGGAGCAGCCACTGCACTCCAGTCTGGGCGACAGAGTGAGACTCCAACTCAAAAAAAAAAATAAATAAATAAAAAATACAAAATAAATAAAAGTTTGTCTAGTAATGGTCTTTGCTAGAATTTGCCTATTTTCCTGTATTATCTATTAGCCTTTGCATGGTACCTGACACATAGTCTACACTGACTAAATATTAGCTTCCTGTCATCCAGAAGTAGTCATGTCGGTGCTATAAGAATCAATGATAAAAGATTAGCATATTTCTTGGAAAGCAAAATGCTGCCCAGTTTGGAACATAGCAGTGGAGCCGTTTGTGAAAATGACTTCATACTTTGGGAATTTTCATTTGCAGTATTATGAAAACAAATAAAGGAAAACCAAATATACTCTGTGAGAAAATGTCCCATTTTTAAAGAAACAATGAAACTGTTGAAAACCTTGGAACAGTCTTGAGGCTTTCAGTAATGAGACAGGAGAGAGCATTTCAGCACTGCTTTCATTTTACAAAATCATCTATCACAGAAAAGTAGTTTAAATTGGCTGTCTTGTTTTCAATTTTTCCAAAATATGTTCAGACCAAATAGCCTGAATTGACTATCTTGTTTTTCGATTTTGTTTCAGATTTATTTCTGATTATAGCCCTTTTTTGAATTTAGTTGCTCTCTCTTTGGGGGAATGAATAGCATTCTGTTTAATCTCCTCTTGGCTATCCAAGATGAACGTGGCAAGTTGCAGGGTGATAAATTGTTTTCCTCATGGAGCCCTCCTCATTTTCCTTCAGGCTGCTCTGAGCCTCTGGGTATGAAATCGGGACACATCCAAGACTATCAGATCACAGCCTCCAGCATCTTCAGGACGCTCAACATGGACATGTTCACCTGGGAGCCCAGAAAAGCTCGACTGGACAAACAAGGCAAAGTGAATGCCTGGACCTCGGGCCACAATGACCAGTCACAGTGGCTGCAGGTAGGACTTTCCAGGACGGTGCCACCACCTGGTGCTCCTTTTCCTGAGATAATTTCCCATTTGTTAGGTGAATGTCAGAGTCAGTACCTTCACATTCATTTATGTGTGCCTCAGTCTTTGACCTGACTAAATGGGTGAAGCAGAAATTCCTTGTGAAGCCATGCCTGCGGGCAATTTTTGCTCTGGCGTTGATTTATAGATGCTGATGTCAGATTGATGCTGCAGATTGTTCAGGATCTTGCCGTGCGTGTGTCAATTGATCGATTAGGAGTGTTTGCATCTTAACTCTCGTCTATTCTGATGTTTTGTATTAATATGGGTTTTGAAAGCATGATAGCAGGAATTTAAAGGGCACTGGAACCATGCTACTGACCTGCAGGTTGTTCTTGTGGAATCATGACTCATGACATATTAGCTCTTTACCTGTGATTGCTAAGCAGTGGAGCGATTTGATTACATTCTCATAGCAGAGCTTGCTCATAGATGGAAAGCTTAGACACTGCCATATAGTTATCATTTGCAGATGATTACAGGTTACAGACAGAGCTTTGTAAAGCTGTCTTCATAAAATTTACTTATTTGTGGAGCACTTGCAAGGTGGTATGCACAGGTTTGCTAATGCCCTCTGTGGCAAAGAAAAGTTAGACAGCTCCATTTCATAAAGAGGTCACTTCATTTGAAAGATAGGAATTCTACTCTTCTTGACTTTTATGCTGTATCCATGAGCTGGAAACCTGTGGTAATACACTGTATTCCTGGAAATTTTGAAAACAATTAAGATAGCAAATGCCACCCCTCATTAAACCAGATTTGCCAAATCTGAAACTGTTCTTATCAGGTCCCCTGAAGTCTGCGATAGTCCCTTTTTGATTTTTTTCTCCACTTGGCCTTACTATTTCTTTTCCTCACTGTTGGAAACATTGGCTTTCTTCTGTTCTTTCTCTTAATATTCTGTTGGGTCTTTAGCAATCTGAGCCTTCTTGAGCTATTTTATTAACTGCTACACATCATGGATAGATGTATAATTATGGATATATTCCATCGGCTCCCACGCATCATGGATAATTACATCTGTATTTGTCCTGCTACTGTTCTGTAAATTTTTTGAAGGCAGGAAGTGTCATTTTATGTATATCATCCCAGCACCCAATTTGTTGTCTTTGTCTTGACTGTAACAGTGCATACTGCGTTAATCATTTACTTCACAAATGTTTGTGATGAACCTATGAAGCATCACCTAACATGATCAACAGTGATAGCCCATGAGCGAGCAACCCACTGTTATGCTCTTAAGAAGTTACTCCCTGCTGAAAATGTTCCTTTTCTCTGGCTTGGGTGATAGCATGTTTTATTTTCCTCCATCCTGCTGACTGTTTCCTGATGTCTTTCCAGGCCCCCTTTCCTGCCTGTTGTCTTCCAACCAATGTCCCTTTCACCAACGCCACAGGCTCACATTCATTGATTTAGAGAATATTGGTATTTTCCACTACGAAAAAGAAGATTTAAGGAACCTAATCATTTTTCTTCTCACTGTCCCCACCGTGTTGCATCCTAACTCTTTTCTGTTCTGATGCTTTGTGTTAACATTTGTTTTGAAAGCAGGACAGCAGAAACCCAAAAGACATCAAAAATTGCCCACAGGCATGGCTTCACAAGCAGGACTGCAGAAACACAAAATCTCAGACCTGCAGATTGCTCTTACAGAAACCTGACTTGTGAATGTTATCTCTTTTTGAAGGTGGAGGTTTTCAATATCATCCCAGCAGGCAACCTGGTGTCCTTGTCTTGCTTGTAGCTGGGCTCCCTCCCTCTTTCAACTAGGTTTTTACAGTAGCCTCTTAACCAACTTTTCTGTTTCTAGTCTTACCTTTACAAATCTATTTCTTACCCTGTAACGTGTGTGTGTGTGTGTGTGTGTGTGTGTGTGTGTCTTCCTTAAAATGCAAATATGATTCTCTTACTCCATTGTTTAAAATCCTTCAATTACTTCCTCTCAACTCCAGAATAAATTCAACTTCCTTAATATACCTTGGAAGTTTTTGCCTGATTCAGCCCCGTTTCCTCTCTTACCACACTCTTCTCAATATGCTTGTTCTCAATCCAAATACTCTCTTGTTCTTCCCATCTTTCTGGTCATCCTCTTCCTAGAGGAAAAGGGTGGAGAGAGCACCCCAAACTACTGTCAGACTAACCTTCTGTTGTTCAGTCCCTCAGTTAGAGTCTGACATGCCTGTCTCTGGGAAGGCTTTTCTTCCAGCTCCATCCTGCCACACATCTGACTCATGTTGTCTCCTGTGTATGACCACATTCTTGTACCTCTCTCCCTGTAGCCTCATCACAATTTTGGAAACAGTGTGCTGGTCCTGGGCTGTTTGCTTCAGGAGGGCTGGGACCATACCTGTCTTGTTAACTGTCTCAAATTGTTGTCTAGCACCTAACTCAACACTTGTCACAATACCTGACACATGATGGGTGTTCCAGAGAGGTTCATTGGATGAGCAAATGAAAGAATGAGAGTTTGGGGCCAATACAGTATATTAGTTTGGCTCCAAATTTAAGAGACCAACTGCACATATTCTCCAATTTTTAAAATAATATTGGAAGAAGAAGTATAAAATCTTGTCAAAGAGCTAGCCTTTATTAAATACAGAAACTCATTTACATAATACCAAGCCATCTGAAAGATTTCAGATTCTTTGAAGAAGCCATGGGAAATCTCTTTTCTGTTTGTTAGCTTTGACATGATGAAGTTAAACTTGTTCTTTGTTACTATACACTATTTTAAAAATTGTATTAATAACTATTCTGGTCCTATTACAGATTAGCTGGGGATAACTAATATTATGTGTGAGTCATAATGCTGTGTGGAAAAAGGCAAAACATTTTACTGCCCCATGAGTAGCACAGACAGGTTGGAAGACTCAAGAAATATCCACACAAAGGAATTGCCAATGGCAAGTTTCTTTAGAAAGATAAGAATAGAACAGATACTTTTACATGAATCATGGTATAATCTTCCCTGTGAGTCTCCATCCATCACTTTGCTTAAGACTGCTTTTCAACTGACTTCTTAAAGTCACTTGCATGCTGAAATTGATTCATTCTGCTGATGACACATTTTCTGTCAATTCAGTGGCCAGTTCTTCCAGTTTATGTCTAAATTTTTGTTGTGTCAAAGCATATTCAGAATCTCCAAGGCAAAGTAAATTGACATCTTTCCTTTCATTTTTGTTTCAGATATAATGCAAGAAAAAGCTTCAGAATTGTGGTTTTTAAAAATGTTTTCCTTTCAAGAGAATATGATATGTTCAACTTCATGTTCTTATGCTTATTAGTGTTTTTGCTGAAAATAAGATTTGCGTTTTTATAGATAACAAAGTATAGGGTAATTTTGGTTTGGAGATGATGATATAGAGGTGACATCGAGGTACATTTTTTACATAAATTTATTTACATATTAAGAGTCCTCTGACTTTGTAAATTTTAGATGTATTTTAATTAAAATGCATCCATTCTTAGCAATAATTCTTCAGAAGAAAAGCTACATCTGTCCTTTCAATTCCATTCCTTCATTATTAATCTCTTGCTAATTACTTTAATTTCTTTACATTCCAACTAAAAATGTGACCCTCTAATAAAAAGATTTTTTTATTACAGTTTAATAGGTTTTTTGAATACCAATCAGATTATATCTAGAAACACGGTTGTAGTAAATAAAGCCCCCCCAAAGACCCTTATGCCTGATTGTGATATATCTGACAGGATTCCTATGTATCCTCTTCAAAATTCATTAAAATGATGTTCCAATATCATTTTAACATGTAATATTTGTATTACTCTAATGTTTCCTCCAGTCTCTTCTATAAAATCAAAATGTCTGGAACTTCTCAAGCAAATGTTCTTGTGTTATTTCTTAGAAGTGATCATACCTAATTGATGAGCTTCCTGGAGTTACCATTAATTATAAAATCATTATGCCATTCCTATCCAAACATGGCAAAAACGTGTTAGTAAGTCCTAAATTAAAGGCATTTTTCAGATCTCGGAAAGAATATAGTTCTAACTTTCTGAAGTGTATGATGTTTTCTAAAAGTTTAAAATTTAACCAAAACTTTGAGCAAAAAGTCCCATCAGAGTATTTTTCAAAAGCCTCACAGGTTGAATTTCAGTTTCTGCCTTTTAAAATAAATTTCACCAGCATCTAAATTGAAAGATCCTAAGCCAGATTTCTGACTTTTAGTTGGGCATTCCTAACACATAGTTAAACTACATATTAATCTTTGACATAAGAGACCTCATCTCTACAATAAATCAAAAATTAACCAGGCGTGGTAGTGCACTCCTGTAGTTCCAGCTACTTGGAAGGCTGAGGCAGAAGGATGGCCTGAGCCCAGCGGGTCGAAGCTGTGGTGGCTGGGAGCCGCCACTGCACTCCAAGTCTGGGCGACAGAGTGAGATTCCAACTCAAAAAATAAACTAAAATAAAATAAACTGATATT
The DNA here is from genome assembly GCF_000164805.1 of Carlito syrichta. Taxonomy (NCBI): domain Eukaryota; kingdom Metazoa; phylum Chordata; class Mammalia; order Primates; family Tarsiidae; genus Carlito; species Carlito syrichta. The sequence goes on from NW_007251755.1 coordinate 181,404, forward strand.
TAACTCACAAAGATTTATTTAGGATGAGACTGTTAGTTAGTTCCTAAACAAAGAAGCCAGGAATTGTGTTGGTTTTTAAGGTGGATTAAATAAGACAAGTGACCCAACAGGAGAAGTATATAGTAGGTACCCACTAATGGATAGATCCCTTCTTCTTCCTTCTGGTGGACTGTGTGACCTCAGGAGAGCATAATTCAACACCACCAATTATAATCAAGAATGAAGATTTGCATATGTATTTTTCATTTCCTCTGAAATGGAATCTCCAATTTAAAAAATGAAATGCAAAGTAATACATTGTTAGATCAGTTGCAAACTGTAGGAGGTATTGGTAATTACATAAATTGGCACTGGCAAACAAAAAATTTGAAATGTCTTTTTCTAGGTAGCATCATATTTTCAGCTTTTTTACCTGGCAGTAGTAATAGTAAATATTAATGGCTTAAAATGCGTAATATGTCATTAACTGATCTTCTCTACTGAAACTGTGTTCCTGCTAAAGTGGTCATATGTTTTTATGTTCATTGTCTCTGGCTTTCAACAGAAAGAGTACATTTCCTTTCATTTATACACAGATTAGATAAATGGATTAAAATTTAGCATTAAATTGAGATGTTTAATGACATTCTATCAGGAGCAGGGACATTATTAATGATAATCTTTTTAATTGTGAAGAAATATACTGATTTGTTTTAGTGCTGTGCATGGAACTAACCATGAAGTATGCTAAGAATTAAATTAACTAAAAACTTATTTTAAAATAAAACATTACAAATTCTCTTATGAGGAATATGCCACATATGTATTCATCTCCTTTTTGATGGTGACTGTAGAAAATGGATAATTCACTATTCATAATTAAACCTACTAAAAAGTTTTTCGAATTTCATAAAGGGTAACATAATGTAAATGACTAACAGGATGGAAAATGTCACAGTGTCACCTAAGAAATGGCCTTTTGGTCTATTTCACAAGACATTTGCTAATTTAAGGTAGTCTGTATAATATTTCAACTAAATTAGTAGAATTAATAGAGTTGTTAGACTGCACATTTTAGTGCTGACCTTTGTCAAAATTGCATCTAACCCTACAGAATTTTATTTCAGTACTAATTTTGTGGAAATGTATAACAAAGCTATTGAATTTAAGCTTTCAAATTAAATAAGTCTTGTTTAATTTAGTCCATGTCAGATTTTTTAAAAGGAATATTCTAACCATAAAATTTATAACTTCTTTAAAGCCATTAACTTCTCTTGCCCTTTAGACAATTTATTTACAGAAATTTGGAAGAAAAATTTTCAAAGATCAAGTGACCACTAGGCCACCAGGAAACATTTGTCCATATGAAGGAATATTCTGATTTCCAATTAACAGTTCCAATATTTCATATGTAGTAAGCAGTAAAGCTGTATGAAGGGTTTACCTATAAAAGAGATCTAAAAGATCAAGCACCAAAATCCATGTATGATTCTGAGACAGCTTCCATTCTTTCAAAATATTGGAGTTTACCAAGTGAATTAAAAGATTCTTACACTTTGCTAGGACTATAAATCATTTTTCCAATTTTTTTAATTTAACAATCGTAAAGGAAATCCACATTATCCAACTGGAATAAAATTTTAATAAGCAAAACAAAATTGACTATGGCGTTGGTATATAATTGAGTTATTTGGCTTCATGTTATATTTCTCTAAAAACAGCTTTAAAAGCAAAAAATTCCCTAAGATATGGCAATAAGACATATTAAGCAATTACTAAGTACTAATACAGAAGAACCTGAATACCTGAATATAGAATATCCTGTAAAATACTCAGAGTAATAGCTTCTGTTGGCAATAAGGAGTAGATTAGGTTTAGACACAGCACACAGCCTTGGAAGGACAAGCCCTGGTAGCACCTAAATATTGGTAGGAAGCTTTGCATCTTGGAGGTTCTTTTTCAATGATTTTATACTTTTAAAATGTCAATGAATACTTCTGAGGCAGCTGTTATATCAAAACAGTGTCAGGTGCAGGAAATGGACAGACACGTTTTGCCCTGTGTCTGCCTGCGTGTGTGACACCTTGGTTGTCATGGCTCCAACATCTGAATGCAATATTCAGAAACGTAGGAAGGTGGATGCTTCCACTTAGAAGTGGGATTTGAAACCATTAAAAACAGAACAACAGGACTTACAATTGTGTGGGCACAACAAGCTCGTTCATATTTTTATGATAATGAGAAGTAAACAGTTTCTGATTCCTATGTGTACAAAATAATTTTCATTTGTGACATATTAGTTATCTTTGTATTAACACAGCATAGTTATAAGAATGGTAGCTATTCTTCTCTAAAAATATGAGCTGAAAATATGCTGGTAAAATTTAGAACTAGAGAACATTATTTCAAATAATAAGAGCCTTTGTAGAGGTTTTCAGAAAAAAATTGGAATCAATTTTCATCGGTGATCTCTTTTTGTCTTTGAAGCAGCCTCCTTAGTAAGCTGAGTTCTGTTTGTTTTATAATGAGCTTATGAAGAGTCAGAGAAGCCTGCTGAAGGTTACACGTCCAGTAGTAGTCTACAGGGGATTCAACACATGTCAGGAGCCCATGTGATTTTTTTACCAAATATTTTGTACATCATTTAGTGAGTAACGGTGACTCCTTTCTTCAGGGGATATTTGTTAGCTTAGGAAGCCCTTTCATCATCCATTCCTGACCAGTAGAGCCCTGGCCACACACTTTGTCTCGAATGAGAGTTTCTGGGATTTCTGTGAACCAGCTTGCCCTCCAGATTTGTGGTTCAACATTGTAAAAATTGTGTATCCCTTTCAGTGTCACTGGACATTGAATACACAATACACACACAGAAATATTTGTAAAGTGCAACTCCTTTATTCTTTTAAAATAAATCAATTAAGAATGGAAATTTTCATAAATTCTTCCCACAGCACAATGATGTGTTATTAGTTGTGCCTACAGCTGCTCCATCCAGCAGACTTGGTTATGGTTAAGCTCACCTGGTTCTGTTGCTGTGGTTTATCCTAAAGACCTTTGTAATTGTTCTTCAAAGTCAATGATGCCATAATGAGTAGGTAACTCAGTTTTTTTACATTCATGTTTATAGATATCTCTCATTTAATGAAGTATTTGTTTGCTAGCTAACATCAAAATAAAATAAATTTATTTATAGCAAATATGCATTCATTATCTCTTTCATTAATGAAATTAGTATTACTGTAGGGAAACATGCCTCACTGAAATGAATTTTAAATGTCTAGTGTCTTTGTTCATTTTATGCTGCCATTATAGTTTTACTAGCAGAGTGTGTCTCTTGAAGAGTCCAAGTCTGGTCAGATTTTTCTCCGAGATTCTTTACCTACAGCTTCCAGCTAATTAGTTTCTGGAATTTGTTTATGTTTCAGAAGAAAAGGAGATATACATTAGTTTAGCTGGGACAGATCGTGACCCTAATATCAAGGCCAACTGAAGTCTTGAATTCTTATGCATTGCTTGATTTCCTTGCCCGGGGTCAGTCAAGAAATCTGCTGGTCAGATCCTCCATTTGAAGTGTTTTCTGCTTCCCACAGATCCTGATGTGCATCTGGCTGCTATCCTCCCCTTCCCTCCTCTTCACCTGTGCTTTCCTGGGTGCTGGGTGCTTGGTTTATCTACTCTTCGGCTCTGTATTCTAGCTCCAACCAGCTGCCTGAAGGTTCGTTGGCTATTTCTCCTCAGCCCACTCTCATCTCTGTTTCAGGAACTGCCCTGGTTTTTAAGCCATCTGATGCCTTCTTGCCTTCTGGCTTCTCAGCAACCCCGGGTGCAGCTTGCTGCCATATCCACTGTAGGCCCTCTCCCCACTAGCCCCTGTGCTCTTGGTTCCTGGTCTTGGTTATATCTCCAGAACTTCTGTATGTCCAGCACCCCCCATCTCTATGTGTCTGGGTGCTCCTTTTCTCCAGAAGGTTCCTCTACCAGATTCGAGTCTTCCTGGTTGCAGACCCAGAGATTTCAAAGTTGTCTTCTCTTTCTCCTCTGATTATAAGCTGATCAAATTAGTATAATATATGTTGCTCTTTCATCCTAAAAATGTGTTACTTTAAACAAATTAGGTTCCCTTTCTCTCCAAATGATGAATTTTATCAGTATTTCCCAAAATACACCTGAAAAACACTGCCTCCATAAGGTGCTCCAAAAAAAAAAAAAGTTCCGTGCTAAAATATATTTAGTAAATTCTACATCCTCTTTTATGTTCTTAATGATTCACATGCATATTAACATGGCAAAGAATATTAAGAAGCCTGTAGGAAAGAGATATGACTTTAGATTTGGCATTGTGAGCACAGAGAAGGCAAAGCCAGAGCATGTGACCATGCTCTAGCTTTTTTTTAACTTGATGATTTTCAAACTTATTTGATCATGGAGTGTTTTTTAAAAATAACAACCTTAATTTCCCTAGGAACCATTTTGGAATATAGTATATTAGTTAAGTTGCATTTCTGTGGCACTTTGTTGTTTTCAAAGGGATTTTCTAATATTTTTTCACTGCATCTTTGTAGTATTATGGATATGTGTGTGTGTGTGTGTGTGTGTGTGTGTGTGTGTGTGTGTGTGTGTGTGTGTATAATTGTTTATATAAAGTACTCTGTCTCAAATCATGAAAAAGCAACCTGTGGATATTACATGACTTTATCCTGTAAATGGCAGAACTTGACCCCAAAAATCCAGATTCTCTGTTTTCCATTCATTGCCACTTTTTCATGCCTGTTTGTTTCTGACATTACATAGAATGCGGTCTAACTTTCACAGCTTTTTTTTTTTTTTTTTTATGAACATGTTGTTTTCAGTACAGCAAAATATGCATATTCAAAAGCCTGGCTTTCCAATTCACTGCATTACTCTGTTCCTCCTCAATATCACAAATAATCCCATCAATTCTACATCTATATTTTCAAGCCAAGCATTTAACATTGCCTAAATGGATCCAAAGCTTTGTTTTCACTTCATCTGCTGAATGTCACACACAAGCTCAAGTTCGCCCAGATGTGCCTGAGGAACAGTCAATCCCTGTCACGAGTGAAACACGGGTCATAGAAAGCAAGGGTAGGAATATGGAAACAGTTTTCCTTACTGAGAATCAATTCCTAAGATCTAAAGGTTTGGCCAGAGAAGTTTACAACAGGACACAGATATTTATTCATCACTCAATATCTCTCTCTCTCTCTTCATTCTGCTGAAACGCTCTTGTCATTGACATGCAGTAAACTTTAATGTAGAATCCTTATTGGGAAATTCTCCATTTTACATTGAAATGCGACGCTAAACAAGAGACATTGTAGCGTTTCCCACTTGCTGGGTAACAGGAACTCTGCAATGAAAGCATCATTATTTTTGACTTGGCAGGGTGTTTTTTATTTAACAAGTCAGACCATAGACTCCTTGAATAATAAGATTTGTTATCACATAGATTTTCCTCTCTGCTTTCTTGTTGTCTTTTGAATTAGAATGCTACAAAGGAAGCAGGAGGCTGTGCAGACTTGTTCAATAGAATACCTTCACGTGTCCATGTACTCTAATTTTTATGCTGCTGAAAAGTATTAGGAAGTTTTTTTTTGGTAAAAACTTGTCCAACAGAAGAAATAGAAAAACCAGGAGGTATTTACCTATAACCACTATTAATTAGTTTCTAATTTATTTTGAAATACAGATACCTTGTTTCTGTATTTCAAAATAAAATATGAAATAAAATTGTACAGTGATTGCATTCGAAGTATTCATTATAATTTCAAAATTGTATATAACTATTATTGTATAGCAGCATAGCAAAACCAAATGTGCTTAAAGTGGTTAAGGTAAGTGAATAAAATAACAGCAAGGGTAACTGAATAACTATTATTTGTATTAAACTCTGGGCCACCTTTTTCACCTCTCCCAACATGCTGCCACTCATTGGAGGCTCAGCACTTGCTTCTTTCAGGAGAAGCATTGTGCAGTTTATCCCCAAAGCTGTAGGATTTGATGGTCCTTCATGAGTGTCACAGGAACCCATCTGTTCTGGTAGGCATATGTCTGATGGGCGGGGGGTGGATCTGTCAGATCCAAGGTAATGGATCTCAGAGCACTTTAGAATGCTATATATATATTTTTTTTTTTTTTTTCTACAAGCTGCCTGGAAGCTCTGTAATGGGAAATAGGGAAAGTTCTAAAAATAAAGCAGCTTTACGGATCTCAGTAGGGAAAAGCATGCCAACAGCTGTTGGTGTCTTCTTGTATGCTAGTCTCAAAATCGTTTTCTCAGAGTGTAGCTTGGAGACCTCCTGTGTCCAAATCAGCTGGCACAGGCTGGTGAAGGTGCAGATTCTCAAATCCAATCCCCAGAGAGTTCAATGTTACTAGGTTTGGGCTGGGTGTAGACATGTGCATTTTTGGACAGATATCCTTGGATTCCTGTGCAAGGTGAAGTTAAAAGAATTAGTTGTTTATGGCTTAAAACACATTCATTGAGAAGCAGCCATTTTAATGGGCCTTGATTAGATATGTTGAGTTGAAAGTTACTTAAGTATGTCTAATTGCAGTTTAAGAGTGGAGAATCGGGATGTTCCATTAAAGACATACCATGACACCAATATGAAAATCTCAAAAGCCCAGGCTTATGTTGATCTGACATTTATTAAGGTAATATATCCAGCAACAAGGTGTTAGTTTCTCCTAACTCTATAGAAAATAAAGTATATCAAAGATACACATATATAGAATGAGTTCTAAAATCTATGAGAAAGAGAATCTGATATCTATAAGTAAAGTAATCTCTGTCTAGGGAAAGTGTGTATTTTTTATACGTGCATAAGAAATGTGTATATTTGTGTATATATATGTAGTATAAATCCCTTATAGGAAATTATGAAATTTAAATAATGAATTTTTTTTTACTTTACCCTTTGGTATGCAACACAATAACAAATATTCCTAACACTGACAGTGAAGTGTTACCATTTTCTAAAGTACTGTTTGAAGAGAGAAAATCCGTTCAGTGAAGATGGAATCTCAAGTTTACTGTGATTGTATATTCAGCAGATCTTGGATAAAGTAGGTGCATGGCACATGTTGAAAGTTTGTTGAAGAATATTTTCAAGAACCGTCAATCCTTGTGTAGTTTGTGGGATTTTTAATTCACTGATGCTTTTGATAAGAGAGACTATATCAAAATGGTTTGGGTGTTAAACTCTACAGCAGGATTGTCTAGGTTCAGATCCCTTCTCTGCCACTAACTAGTAGTGTGAATGTAGGCAAGTGAATCTGCCTATTACTGCCTCAATATTTTGATTTTCTAAATAGGGATGATAGTATCTAACCTATAGGGTTGTGTTCAGGATTAAATGAATTAACATTTATAAAGTGCTTAACATATAACTGCTATGAAAATAAGAGCTATTATTTCACTGATCAGAATGACTCAGTATCCAATGAAACTATATACAGTATTTGCTTTCATTTAAGGTTGCCATATAAAAATACAGACACTTAGTTGAATTTAAATTTCATATAAATGGTGATTTTTTTTTTTTTTTTTTTAGTATAAGGAAATTCCAAATATCCTAGGGGACATACTTATACTAAAAAAAAACATTGTAGTTTATCTGAAATTCAACTTAACTGGGCATTCCATGTTTTATTTACCTGATCCAACAACCCTATTTCCCCTCCATCTCTTTTGCTTTCTCTCGCCCTCATGCATCGAATTGAACTAAGTTATGATGCTGATATCATGATGATTTTGGTCAATGGATAATTATTTTAGTATATTGTTCATCTGTAATTGTTTGGCACTCTGCCTATATTCCAGGTGGATAGGTATTGGAAAGTCCAATCGTTTATTAACTTTCAGGCAAATATGCTCAAATTGACTTCAACTTCAAAATTATTAATCTCTGTTTTGAGCTGAGGGAGAATAAGCTATTTTTTATTTTGGCTCTTCTGTGCCTAGTGGATTGCTAGGGATCAAATGAACTCTTTGAATCTACCTGTAAAGCCAGGTGATAAACTAAATCAGTCTCCTTTAATATATGGAAACTCAGTATGATGTTTTCCTCTTGGGAATGCGTTGAAGTTGCCAGGAATGCCTCTGCCTGACTCCAAGTGACATTTGAGATCTTGTGTCTACAGTTTAGAAATTGATACTAGATGACATGCAAGACCTTTTAAGTTATTTTATCTCAATGGATTGTTATTATTTTTTTAAAGCACAGTCTTTAGGACTTGAACTCAAATTTTGATCCCTTTAGCTTCTAGATATGTGACATCAGGAATGGTATTTTACCCTTCCATCTGGGAAACATAGCAAACGCCCTTTCCACAGGACAGTTGGAAGATTGAGTGAGATCAGGCCTATGAGGCGCCCCGCATGGCACTTTGGGGTAAGAGCCACACATGCATCCTCTTCCTTGTCTCTTCCTCAGAATAAACATGGAAACACTGGAGATTAGCAGCACTGACGCAGAGTGTGATTCCCACATCCTGTGGCTACATTATTTTAACTCAAAGGACAAAGGCAAAGGAGGAACCAGAGTGCTTTATATCCTCAGCTTTGAATATGATTATTTTATATATTTCATTAGCTGCCTAGATGGCTGGATTTCTCCACAGTAGCTTCACTTAACTATTCAATGAAAAATGCTGGGACAGCCTACCAACACAGCTCTCTGTGAGATTACCCATTGTCTACAAACGCAGCTTTTCTTCTGAAAAATATTCTCTTAGGGAAGCTATCCTGGTGTAACAATGCATTTGTTTTCATTTGTTTGTTTTGAGTACAGGGGGTACATGCATAGGTTGGTTACGTGGTATATTGCATGATGGTGAGGTTTTGGCTTCATTGAACCCGTCACCCAAGTAGTGAACATGGTTCCCAATAGGTGGTTTTTTCACCCTCACCCTTTAGGAGTTCCCAGTTTCTGTTGGTTTCGTCTTTATGTCCATTAACAAGGTATTTGCAATAGAAGCTGACAACACGGTCAGGCATCCCCTGATGACAGCTGAGTTATTCAGTGAAGAGTTCAGCACCTCCATGTAAAAGGATTAAGAAGGGTATCTTGTTGGAATTGTCATGGAGAAGGTAGAGGCAGAGATAGGAGACATTCCTTTAAACACATTTGCAGAGCAAGCACACCATAATTTATGACAAAATGATTATTTAGAGAGGCTTTGTGGAAAATTGATAGAGGGACTACAAATTCCCAGGTCTCTATTCCTTGGAGCTGACTTTTCTCCCTCAGGTGTGAAGTGGAAGACAGACTGGGTGCAGATTGGCCCTGATCACCACCATAGAGAGCTACCCAGGAATGTGAGAGAGAAATCAAGGACCCAGCCCCTCTTGGGTCTGAGTTCACTGTGCAGAGTGACAGGCAACTTTTTTTCCACTTGCCAACACTACTAAGCAACAAGGCAGAGGATGACAAATAATTGTTTTAAATTCCATGAGTGTTTTGGGATTATTCTTGTTTGTTCCGCCATGGAGGTCTATAGAAACATAGTAGTAGAATCCCAGTTTTCTCATTATTTAACTTGAGAAAAAAATGCACCTGGAAGATATCATATTTTAAAATTTTTGTTTAAAAATAATATCATGAATTAAAATGCTAATAAGGTTTAAATATAGACAGTATAAAAATCTCAGGAAGTTTTGTTCTTTTTTTAATATCCTGAAACATGCTTATATACAGCATAAATATATTCACTTTCAAGGTGTTCTTTCCAAATGGATCAAATAAATGCAAAACATATTAGAAAAATCTATCTTAATCCTTATACTTTCCTTTATAATTGACAAAGTTTACCTACTTTTTGATATCTCTAGAATAAAGTAGAAGCTACAGAGAAGTTATTTTCTAGCAAAAGTCAAGTAAAGCAGACTGTTTTTCTATGTGCCCAGAGCCACAAAGACAAGATGAACAGTGGCATTACACTGGCCAGTTTACGCATATTAAGAGACAGCTTTACCCAAGAACTTCAATTTCAAATCCTGGTAGCCCAATAGGGAGAAAGAAGGGAATATGAATATGGCAGCTCCAGACAAAGAGAACTTGGGTTACTATCTGCCTGTAGGTGTATATTTTCAAAAGCACTCTGTCCTCTAGGTGGGCCCATGATGCCAGGGCCTGCCATGGTGAACAGAGCCTGGGACACTTCTCAGTCCCCTTCTGTCCTTTCAGCTGGGTCCCCTTGTGTAATGATGATGTGTAACTTAAACCGTTCAGCCTTGTACTACAGCCCGGAAATGACCTGAAATGAGCCCCTGACAGAGGGGAAGGGGAGCAAGGTAGAAATTTGCTTCAAGTACAGCTTTGACCTGGTTCTGAATGAGATGGGCTCAGCAAGCGGGACTGGGGGAGACAGAGTCTTCTAAGTAACCAACCCTGCCCCCTTCTCTGTCAAAAGCATCGGCCCTTTACTTGACAAGCAAAAACCAAACACAAGAAAGAGAAAAATACAGTTTAATAAAAATAAAGACTCTACCAGAACTTAGCTCTGGATGAAAAGTGCTCCCTCACAAAACTGAGGTTTGATGATGTTGCAGTTGTATTGTGCTGAAATCCCTCAAGTCCTTGATGACTTGCTGAATCATGCCTCTATCAATGCTGAATGCAGGACTCTAGAATGCCTACCTGCCTAAGATCTACTGGTGGAAGTGATAAGTACCAAAGAAATGATGTAAAATGTGGTATTTAGGAAAGTTTTCACCTTGAAATCAGCAAAGTAGCTGAGTTTCTGTTTGGCTGTGGCGCTAACTTATTGTCAGCTCCCAAGCAAATGCCCTGTCTTTTCTGGAACCCAGATTTCTTGTTTTCAAAGTGGAGGGAATATCCACAAATGGAAATAAAAATGCCTGTCTATCTTATTAATACCTGCCTGGTATCCAGCGGAAAAAAACATGGTATATCTACGACTGTGCATTAGCTAATCCAAGTAGGATCCAGAATGATCTTCCCTCATGAGAAGCACTAAATCTGCCCACACCTACCCCAGCCACACATGTAGTGCTCCCTGTTGCCTTTCTTAGGAGGGACAGGTACCACTGGTGTTCAGCATCGTTACACATCATCATCCATGTTACCCAGGAGGTAAGGGCACAACTGGTGATCATTGGTTCTCATTTCAGTGATTTTATTTTGCTATCCTATGAGGTTTTGACAAAATTTGCACTTTTTCGCAACATAACTTAGCATCACTTACCGCTCATGCAACAGATATTTATCAAATGAATTCTAGGTTTGGATTCTGGCATCCAGAGGTGAAAATGAAAGATGGCATTCCTGCCCTTAAGAAGGCCAGGCTCAGTGGCTCAGCCTGTAATCCCAGCACTTTGGGAAGCCGTGGTGAGTGGATTGCCTGAGCCCACGGGTTCATGACCAGCCTGGCAACTCGGCGAGACCTCCTCTCTCCAATTAAAAAAAAAAATTAGCTGGGCATGGTAACGCACACTTGTAGTTCCAGCTACTTGGAAGGCTAAAGCGGGAAGATCACTGGAGCCCAGCAGGCTGATGCTGGGGTGGCTAGGAGCATGCAACTGCACTCCAGCCTGGACAACAGAGTGATGCTGCGACTCAAAAAAAGAAAAAAAAGAAGTCCATAGTCAGTAAAAACAGAGCTGTAAACAATAAAGAAAAGAAAAGAAAATTGTATGTCTTTGTAAATTAGAATACTTTTTTATAACTTAGAGCAGAGATCTGGCCTGGGGGTCATGGAAGACATACTGAGAAAGGGTGTTTGAGCAGAGATGTTAAATATGAGCAGGAGTTAATTGTGCCTGCAAGTAGGAAGAAGACTGAATAAAAAGCAAAACAAAATTTTAAAAGTTTCAGAAGGAACATATGTGTAGTCCATGAGTAAAAGAAAACATGCCATGTTTGAGAAACTGGAATAAATTTCTAACAATTTGGTAGAAACTTTTCACACATTAACACACATACTCAGCATATTATTTCTAATAAAGTGAGAGCATAGTAATAAAATGAAATATGGAATGTTTGATACAATAGTCATACCAATGAATGGCCCCATTTCAAGAAATATTCACATAAATATTTGCTATGAGTTAAATGAATCTAATTTTAAGGGATCATCATTACTTTTAAAAGTACAACTTGTGTTATTTCTTAATCCTCTAGCTAAGAAAAGTTTTCAAAATATATGTCATTTAATATTAAAGCAAAAAGTTTTTGTTATAAAATTTGGAAAGAAGGGAAATGAGATTATGACCCTACCATGAGAAAGCTGAATTAATCAGAAAGATCTTTGGTAAGATTTAGTTATAATGACATGAGAATGAACTTTGCTCCTGATGCTGCAAAGTTGCATCAAGTCTAGAATAAAAAGCTTTATTTATATGGATACTTAAATGAAATATCTTTACCTGGAGCTCTTACTAGTTGGAATTCAGATGTTGGATTCAGGTTCATTATTCCCAAAGTCATATTTGTTTGAGAAGTTTATTCTACATTTTAAACTCTATTTAAAAATTATCAGTATGGTTTTACAGTCTTGATAAAAATCAATGTCATAGAACTTATTTTAAAAAACATTATAAAATTTGTCTTTCAAATGTCTAAGAACTAGAAGAAGTTCACCTACTTGGACCTACAGCACTTATTCTGTGGAATTTGATATGACCAGCCTGGCCTAGACTACAGAAGACCTTTGTCTTCCAAGGGTTTGCTGACTGGTGAGGAGGTAAAATACCAAAGATCCCAATTACTACAGTTCAAATCCTAGCTCTGCTTTTTATTCTTCTTATTAGCTGGTATATGAGTTTCCCACACAGGATTACTTGTCTTCAAAATGAAGCTAACCTTCCATCTAGGGACTGTTGTGGAACTGCAATGAGATTATCTCCAAGAATGTTCTGACCAAACTACCCAGCACATAAGAGATGAATGGACACTCCCACAAGGATACAGTAAGCACAGTTATAGCAGGGGTCATTTTAGATAGGTTGAAAGCAGGTTATATAAAGTTCTATTATATAAAGTTGACTATGATGTAGTAATGATTTATATGACTAGCCTGCAGTCTGATTAAGAGTCTTTCTGTTACTTCTAGAATGACCTGATCACTAATTCTCACCAAAAATGGGGGTGTGGGAAAAAACACAAGCAACGTATTCTTCAGTCTTTGAGAAAAATCAAAACTTAGTTTAATTTTTTTAAATAAAAAATGTGAAATGAGAAACAAGTACCATTATTTTCTCAATGAAATGATTGCATCTAATTTTGTTGTGTGCATCTGTGTTTGTGTTTAATGGCAAGTGCAATTACGCACCTGCAATGTGGGGCTCTTCTAATTTTAGTAAAATTGATGAAACTATTTAGAAAATACATAACAAATTGCTCTTTTAAAATGAGTAAATTTGAATGCCAAAGCCTTTTTATGCATCAAAATTTTGGTCTTCTAATTATACTCAGTAGCTGCACACAAATATTATGTCCACCAGTTCACCCTTCAGTCTTTCCAGTAGGTTCAGCATCTTGCTTTCTGCTGGACTGATGGTGGCTGCAGGCCAGCTAGTGCCCCTCTTCCCTTCTGGAAGAACTTCCTTTCCTGATAGGGCCGTGCAGGAAGGGAGGTACCCTCTGTTCTTGTGTCAGAAACGTAGCCATGAGGGTCAAGAGAACAAATCCTTTGTGTCTGGGCCCTATGTTAACATGTAAAACCACATACAATGCAGAATCCAGATCACTACATTGGCATATCCCAGCATATGGAAGGTGACTGGGGCTTACAGAAAAGGTCCCAGAGCTCTAGAAACACATCAGATTCTCAGGATTTTTTCCAAATCTTATTTCCCTAGGTATTCCATGCTAACCTGTTAGTGTTTTAATACTTTTGAGTTACATGTATCTTGGAGGTTGTTTAGAACAATTTTAAAGTCAGATGAGATAAAAACATTTTTTTAGAAAGTATGGGAAAAGCCAGGCTCAGTGGCTCAGCCTGTAATCCTGCGCCTTTGGGAGGCTGAGGTGAGTGGATTGCCTGAGCCCACGGGTTTGAGACCCACCTGGGCAGCGAGACCTCATCTCTACAATAAATCAAAAAATCAGCCGGGCGTGGCAGCGCATGCCTGTAATTCCAGCTACTCGGAAGGCTGAGGCGGAAGGATCGCCAGAGCCCAGCAAGCGAGGCTGCGGTGGCCAGGAGCAGCCACTGCACTCCAGTCTGGGTGACTGAGTGAGACTCCAACTCAAAAAAAAAAAAAAAAGAAGTATGGGAAAGGTGAAGAAAATAAATTATCAATTCTTATTGGTCAAGTGGTTTGATTTTTCAAATGCAAAGTTGTATTTTGATCTGGAAATAATCAAGTTGGAATTAATCACCAGTGTAGCAAGTGGTCAAATCTTGCCACATGCAGGTAGTAGAGAAAGCAGAGGAGTTAGAAGTCACTATCTCCATGGAAGTCTCCTACCCTATAATCCCAGTCAGGATCGCAAGTTGTGTAACCGAAAGGGGTTTGAGAACAAATTCTTGGCAGTTTCTTGATGAGTTCCTCTGCTGGTGTTGACAGTCACAGGCTTGAAAGTATGACCTCTTGAAGCCAACAGTGGAGTAGTTCAGACCTGGGGGTCCTGGACACTGCTGTATCTCTTTGAGCACATCCAAGGCCAAACCCCTTGGAAGGGTCCTCAACCCCACTGGGCACCTCTTCTCACACTCAGCCAGTCATTTCACAGCACATTTCAAAATATTTGTGTGTGTGTGTGTGTTGGAGTCTCACTCTATCTGGGTGACAGTGGCCCAGACTGGAGTGCAGTGGCCGCTCCCGGCCACGGCAGCCTCGACCAACTGGGCTCTAGCAATCCTTTCGCCTCAGCCTTCCAAATAGCTGGAACTACAGGCACGCACTACCATGCCCGGCTATATTTTATTTTTTTAATGGGAGAAATGCATCACCATTTATTTAATAGCAAATGGTGTGATGTATGTTTCTGAAAGTGTCAGGAATACTTTAAAATTCCCATTAGTAATCACCGAATCGCAAAGCAACCATGGTCAAAGGTCATGTCAATATTTTTTTTCTTGAAATTTTCCTGGATGTTTCAGAACAGAACTTGAAAATGCAAGCTTTTTACCCAAACTGTTATTGGCATTAATAAAACAGTGCTATGTCTACATAAGCTATGTGACTCAGAAACTTAAGGCAAATATTTTTAAAACTCTGACTGGAAACTCTTGGTTTTTTAAAAAGAATGTGGAGACTCAAATTCCTGTTATATTTGCTAAGTATTACAGTTCTTTAATTTAAGGTTCAATTCTCCTTTTTTCACCCACAGAAACCTATTTTTCTTTTTCTTCTTCTTTTTTTTTGAGTTGGAGTCACACTCTGTAGCCCAGACTGGAGTGCAGTGTCCGCTCCTGGCCACTGCTCCCTCGACCTGCTGGGCTCCAGCGATCCTTCCGCCTCAGCCTTCCAAGTACCCGGCTAATTTTTTGATTTTTTGTAGACATGTACCTACCATGCCCGGC
This sequence comes from Carlito syrichta, assembly GCF_000164805.1. Lineage (NCBI taxonomy): Eukaryota > Metazoa > Chordata > Mammalia > Primates > Tarsiidae > Carlito > Carlito syrichta. The sequence goes on from NW_007251755.1 coordinate 196,899, forward strand.
TAATTTTTTTATTTATTGTACAGGTGAGGTCTCACCAAGTTGCCCAGGCAGGTCTCGAACCTGCGGGCTCAGGCAGTCCACTCACCTCAGCCTCCCAAAGCGCGGGATTACAGGCTGAACCACCGAGCCTGGTGAAACCTATGTTTCATGCAGAATTCTAGGTATACTCAGAAGCACCTATTGTCAAATAAGGTTTATTAGTTCTAATTTATGAATAATATGCTAAATATTAACATTAAATGTATTATATGATTTTTCTATTTAGCTGTTCGGATTTTTTTTTTGGAAATGCCATATAGATATCTTATAGAGTACACACAAATCTGAAAGGTTATGTGAGTAGATTACAAGAATTGCCTTTCTAATTATGTTCAATATGGAACAGAAGGTTAATTGATCTTATTGGAGTGATCCCCTTAAAGGTTTTGGGTTTAATTAAACAGTAGTTGTATTTAATTAATTTCAGACAAAACTTCATTTTTAATTAAATAGGAAAAGGCATTTAGCAATCTTACCTGAATTCTTTTCTGAGAAGCTCTTTCATAAGAAAAAGACAACACTAGTTTTTTTCATATCTCAAGAACAAGTATGCTTTCAGATACTATCTCTTGTTTCTCTGGTTCATGGGACCTTCAGTGATGTTTTGTGCTAATACATCCAGCATATAGGACATTACAGCTGAAATATTTCTGCAATATTTAAAATTCTTAAAAAGACTTTTGTGTCATCTTTAGTTAGAGCATCTCTAGTGTCTTAGTTGGCTGCTTGAACAAAAATCCAATAGACTGGATGACTTAAACAACCAAAATGTGTGTCTCATTGTTCTGGAGGCTGGGACATCTGAGATCAAGTTGCCAGTTTAGCAGGGTTCTGGTGAGGACCCTTTTCCTGGTTTACATGGGATCATTTTCTTGGTGTGTTCTCACATGTTAAAGAGACAAAAAGGAACCTCTTCTCCCTCTTTGTATAAGGACACTAATCCCACTCATGAAGGCTCTATGCTCATGACCTAATTGCCTCTCTAAGGCTCTATCACCAAACATCTACTGTAATAACATTGGAGATTAGACATTCAATATATGAATTTGGGGAAACCCAAACATTTAGCCTTTAACATACGGTAGTAAGAGGTCAACGAGTAGATTTATCAACTAAGTCACAGTCACAAAAACAAATCCAGGCTTTTACCTGAAAATGTTGTTTGCTAAAGTAAAAATTAGCATCCAAGTTATTTTTTACAATTTAGCAAAATTTCTTAATGCCAACATATGCTGTCAATGCTTGACAAAATGTGTCAAATACGTATGTCATACAACTCCAGGATTGAGCCCTAATGTAAACTATGTACCCTAGATGATAATAATATGTCAACTTAGGTTTAATTATTAGCAAATGTTCCACTCTAGTGGAGAATGTTGATAGTGGGAGAAGTTGTGCATATGTTAGGGTAGGAATATATGGCAAATCTCTGCACTTTTCACTAAATTTTGCTGTGAACCTTAAACTACTCTTTAAAAAATAATCTGTGATGGTTAGTTTTATGTGTCAATTGGCCTAGGCTAAGGGATGCATAGATAGTTAATAAACATTATTTCTGGGGGAAAAAAACCACAAGCTTAATAGAGTTATAGACTGATTTATATTATCCCAAAATTCATATGTTAAAGTCCTAACCACCAGTACCTCAGAATGTGAATATATTTGGAGATAGTGTCTTTGAAGAGGTAATTACGGTAACATGAGGCCATGGGGTAAACCCTAATCCAATGACTGATGTCCTTAAAAGAACAGGTTATTAGGACATAGACATACACATGGGAAGACCATGTGAGGACACAGGGAGGAAATAACCTGGAGAGGACTGAAGAGAAACTTTCCCTGCTAACATCTTAATCATGGACTGTGAGAAAATAATATTGGTGGTTTAAGCCACAGAGTCCACAGAGCACTTATCATGGCTGCCCTAGATACAAATACAATTAGAGTTAGTCTACAATAGGAGCCTACAAGTGAGGAGTCCCAGGAACATCCTGCGATGGTTAGTGTTGTCTGAGAAGGTGAGAGGAAGAGGTACAAGACATCAAGAGGTACGGGCCACCACAGCACACTGAACCCTGACCACACCTCCGATCTTAGGTCCCCTGTGATTCTGCTGCCGTCAAACTCAGATTCAGTGTCCTAGTGTTCCTCTGTGGATAGAACCTGGAGAGGACGGAAAATGCTGCCTCGTTCATGGGAAAATCAAATCTCAGAGGCTGAAAACTCACAACATTGCAGCATACTCTGTCAGATACTACAAGTTATATGTTTAAATTAATATATTTTATCTCCTTCTATATTATGAGGGTTTAAATACAGCCCTAGGAATAAACAAAAACTTAATATACATGTTCTTGTCCTGTTTATCATATCACAACTGTATCTTAGAAGATTGCTTTGCTTGATAGATATTTTTAGAATGACTCCTGATGCATCTATTCCTCAAGGAAAGCCATTTAACCTCATGCTTAATGTTTGTGATTTTGAGGTTACAAGGATGAACATGAAAAATGTAGATAAATAGTTTGAACTTTGTGAGAAATATAAATTAATATATAAATTAATTTTTAAGGACTATTACTTACGGCTGAGTTCGGTGGCTCAGTCTGTAATCCCAGCACTTTGGGAGGCCAAGGTGAGTGGATTGCCTGAGCCTGCGAGTTTGAGACCCGTCCAGGCAACTTAGCGAGACCTTGTCTCTAGAATAAATCAAGTGGCTCAGCCTGTAATCCCGCGTCTTTGGGAGACTGAGGTGAGTGGATTGCCTGAGCCCGTGGGTTCGAGACCCGCCTGGGCAGGCGAGACCTCATCTCTACAATAAATCAAAAAATCAGCTGGGTGTGGTAGCGCATGCCTGTAATTCCGGCTACGTGGAAGGCTGAGGCGGAAGGATCGCCGGAGCCCAGCAGGTCGAGGCTGCGGTGGCCGGGAGCGGCCACTGCACTCCAGTCTGGGTGACAGAGTGAGACTCCAACTCAAAAAAAAAAAAAAAAAAAAAAAAACTAGCCGGGTGTGGTAGCACATGCCTGTAGTTCTGGCTACTTGGAAGGCTGAGGCAGAAGGATCGCTGGAGTCCAGCAGGTCGAGGCTGCAGTGGCTGGGAGCATGCCACTTGCACTCCAGTCTGGATGACAGAGTGAGACTCCAACTCAAAAAAAAAAAAAGAATATTACTTATATTTAGATAAGCAAATGAGTATATAATTACAAAGTATATCACATGTAAAATTTTAAAAGTACTTCTGAACTAAAAATACACAGAGAAAAAAGAAAACACAAGCACCTTTTACCACTAGCTACTTTTGCCCACTGCTTATGTCTCTTTTCCTAATAATTGCATAGTAGATTTAGAGAGAGTCAATCAGGATATTCAGATACAAATAAGAATTGATATTTAGAATTCTTTCAACGTAATCTTTATAGATATATGAGTATTGAGCTTGTGCTTAGATCACTCTAGTCATAGAGAATTCCATTCATTCCTGTAATATTCTAATTATTAGGCTGCCCTTTGCTAGATAAAGCTTCCCTGAGTTTGTAGTCACTTTCTTGCTTTTATACTCTAAATAGAACATGATACCCTTGGCAAACTCATTTGTCTTTCTCTGGGTGCAGGATTTTTTTTTTTTTTCATTATAGCTCTTTTAAAATGTTATCCCCAGTACTGAACACAGAGCTCCGTAAATGGTCTAACCACTTGGAGATCACTCTGTGAGGGTATCCCTGCCTCTGACTTGTAGACATAGACTTTAATTTTTTAATTAATGCAACCTACCATGAGAAAGGGTTTCCTTGCTGTTGCTTCAGTATTATCAGCCTAATTTTATGATCAGCTTAGTTTTAGGAAAGTTGAGTACTCCCTTTTGGTAAAGATGTCAAAGTAGCTTTTTATACTTATGTTTTTATTTCTATTATTTTTCAGAGTGAGACTCCAACTCAAAAAAAAAAAATGTTAACTCATAGATGCTCTAGAGTAATCAACACATACTATTCTCCATGGCAGATATGATATTGCACATCACAAAAACTAATATAATCTAGTTTAAGCTCAATATGAGAAATAAAGGAAGATGTATTCTTAAATGACACATTTTGACCCTAATAATGGTGAGGTTCTGTTTTTCCATTTATGAACTGACTAGACAACACATCAGAGTAGCTGCACCTATTTAATTAACTTGAAGATGAGAATTTAAAGCAAATTTTATTAATTATATAACTCATAGTGAAAGTTGCTGTTGGAAATTACAAGTAAAAATAAAATTGACTTTGACTAAATCCAAAGATAGTAAAATTTGCATTGACTAAATATTTTTTTAAAAAATCAAATATATTGAACTAAGTTAGAACTAATAAACTTAAACCAAGAAAATTGGACTTGGTAGAAATGGCCACAAAAAAATGCAAAGGCAGAAGGTTAAATAGTATAATTTTATATGAAAAAATGATGACTAAACTGATTATTTGTTGTGAAGTCAAAATAGGAGAGAATCAATTTAGTAAAATAATTTGATGAAAATAAAAAGAATAACAGAAGCACATTTTTCTCTGAAAAAGAAATTGATTAAAAAATTAAATTGGCTCAATGAAATTTGCCTCAGAAAAGCTTTCTTATGAAAGCATCAATGTTAGCATAATTCTGATGAAATATTTATATTTAAAACATCTGTGGGATCAAATGAAAATCTTATCCTCTACAAGAGGGTTTTGAGATTTCGTGTATGTGAAATAATAATTTTCAGTAAACATTTAAGCTATTATGGATTGAAATCGCGTACTACTTAGAGCCCGAAACAACACACAGCTAGAAAGTCACAGATTCATGATGTAAATCCAGGGATCCTGACTGCCTGTTAGTGCCCTTTCCTCCTGTTCCAGACTTTATCATGCTTTCTTATACCTTATCACTCTCCCCCTGGAGTAAACGACAGCAGGACCAGGGTCTGCACTCACACTTTGATCCTGAAAAGTGCCTAGGATTAGGACCTTGTTCACTAGGGGCTCTCAGCAAATAGTCATTAAACGAATGAATACATGACTAAACACTCGGCGTCTCTAGACGGAAGGAAAAAGAAAATGAGGCCCTTGATGCTACAGGAAGTTTATGAAAATATCTTCCTTGGCTATACTAAGTGATATTTGATTTTAAGATAGGCTATTGAAGAGTAATGCCAGAAGACTATATTGTATTTAAAAAGTGATTGAAAATTAATTAAGTAGGAATGTTTTCTAGAAAATAAACACAATAACTCTGAGAGTGGTTTACTCTTTAGGGTCTGCTTAGTCAGAGCATGTCTGCATCAGGTCAATTAAGAATGAAGCATAGGTATGAATTTTGCATTGCCTCTGAGAAGGATTGCCTGGTATGAATACCAAGGCTAATCTATGCTGAAATAATCTCTAAATCCTGGAAATTGGGTTACAGTCTATCATTAAGGGCTCAGAGCAAGTAAAATTTTAATGTGCTACATATAAATGAAAACATTAAAATTAATTATTCAAATTTAATCTGCTTTTCAGCTTCACAGAAAGACATAAGTTTAAATTGAGCCTTGCTGTTGTGTCATTTGAACTGTAATCTTGCAAGTGATTTCAATAATGAAATAATTTTATGGGGTTTTTTTGGTTGAAAATGGGATAATTTGTCATTTTACCTTATGTCAGTTAATAATTGGGTCCACAGTATACAATACAAAAGAAAAGTCTAATGGGAACCTTGATACCCAACTGTTTCTTAAAATGAACAAATCTCTTAAGCTTCAAATTTGAATACAATGGAAGTGGCCAAATGCATTTTTTCCACTTACATTAAGCTTGTTCTGACAGAGGGGGAGGGGCAGTATGCAGGCAAATAGACTGTACTTAGACTTTTTGCAGTTTTGAAATTGCTAAATGAGTAAAATTATATATGTCAAAATACTGCTTAATAGCTACACTAGGCCAAAGGATAAGTTGCTTTGATACATTACCAATGTTTAGACTAAATTCATGCTGTCCAATACCTATTTATTCTCAAAGTCACATCAAGTTAAAAGGCGTACAAGAGGTCCTTTGCACAATGAACTACTTTGTTTATTATTGCAAGATGTAAACAGCATGAACAATTTGTACAATTAACTAGGTTTTAAAAATATAAAGAATGCATGTGTCAGTCATTTTCTTTTGCTTGCTTTATTTTGTTTTTATTTTAAAATATCTGAGAAGTAAAGATTGCATATATTCAAAATGTACAGTATGATGATTTGATACACACATATATTGTGTTATGATTATCACAGTCAAGTTTATTAACACATCCATCACCATCACCCATGCTGTATACTAGATCCACAGAAATTGTGTCAGTAATTTTAGTAGATTATTTTTTGAAGTCACTTATTTTCTAGTTTTATTGTTTTTGTCTTTAATTTTTATTGATATATAACATTGTACATATTTCTGTGACACGTGCTTGTTATTTACATAGAGTAATGATTAAATTAGGTTTTTGAAGTATCCATCACCTTTAGTATTTATCATTTCTATGTGGTGGTAACATTTCTATGTGTTAGTTGACCTCTCTTCTAGCTACTTTGAAATATGCAATATATTTTTGCCAACTATAGTCACTGCTCTTGAACATTAGAACTTATTCCGTCTACCTAACTGTACGTTTATGCCCATTCAGTAGCCTCCCCTATTTCCCTCTTCTGCCCTCACACCTTTTCCAACTTCTGTTATCTATCATTCTATTCTCTGTCTCCATGAGATCAAGTTTATTTTTTAACTCCCACATATGAGTGACAACATATGGTATTTTTCTTTCTGTATCTAGCTTATTTCACTTTTACAATGACCATCGTTTTATTTTTTTTATGACCCAATAATATTCCATTGTGTATGTATGCCATATTTTCTTTACCCATTCATCCATTGATGGGCACTTAGATTAATTGCATATCTTGACTATTATAAATAGTGCTACAATGAATATGTGAGTACAGGTATCCCTTTGATCCCTTTGATATACTGATTGTTTTTCCTTTGGATAGACACCCAGTAGTGAGATTGCTGCATTGTAAGGTAGTTCTGTTTTTAATTTTCTGAGACATCTCTATACTATTTTCCATTATAGTCATACTAATATACATCCCCATCAACAGTATATGAGTTCTCTTTACTCCACATCTTCTCTGGCAGCTGGTATTTTTTGTCATGATTGTAATAGCCACTCTAGAGCAAAATGGTGTTTCATTGTGGTTTTGATTTGCATTTTTTTGATGATTAGTGATGTCGAGCATTTTTTCATACCTCTGTAGGCAATTTCTATGTGTTCTTTTGAAAGATGTCTATTTATGTCTTTTGCCCACATTTGAATAGTAATATTTGGTTTGTTATTATTGATTAGTTAGACTTCATTGTATATTCTGGATATTAGGACTTTCCAGATGAATAGTTAGCAAATACTTTCTCCCATTCAACAGGCTGTCTCTTCAGTCTTTTCATTATTTATTTTGTGTGCAAAAGGGTTTTACTTTAATAAAGTCCCATTTATCTATTTTTATTTTAGTTGTTTGTGCCTTTGAGGGCTTAGCCATAAAATCTTTGCCTAACCAATGTTATAAAGTATTTTCCTTATATTTTATTCAGTAGTTTTATAGTTTTGAATCTTACATGTAAGTCTTTACTTAATCTTGAGTTGATTTTTTTTATATGGCAAGAGATAATGGGTCAGTTTCAATCCCCTGCACATGGATGTCCAGTTTTCCCAGCATCATTTATTGAAGAGATTGTCCTTTACTCAGTGCATGTTCTTGGAACATTTGTCAAAAATTACTTGACAGATTTCTTTTTTTATTATGCAGATTTATTTTTGGATTATTTAGTCAGTTCCTTTGAATTGTGTGTCTATCTATATGTCAACATCATACTGATTTGGTTACTACAGCCCTGTAATATATTTTGAAGACAAGTACCATGATGCCTCCAGCTTTGTTCTTTTTACTCAAGAATACTTTTACTATTCTGACTCTTTTTTGTTTTCATACAGATTTCAGGATTTTTTTTTCCTACTTCAGTGAAAAATGGCATTGGTAATTTTATAGGGACTGCATTGAATGTATAGATCGCTTTGGGCAGTAGGGTCATTTTAACAATATTAATTCTTCTGATTCATGAGCATAGGATGTCTTCCATTTGTTTGTGTACTCTCTTTAATTTCTTTCATCAATAGTTTGTAGTTATCCTTATAGACAACCTTTGCCTTTTTTGGTTAAATTTATTCCTAAATATTTTTTGTAGCTATTGTAAATGAGATTACCTTTTTAATTTATTTCAACTATTTCATTATTGATATATAAAAACACTTCTGATTTTTGGTGTGTTAATTTTGTATACTGCAATTTTATTGAATCTGTTTATCAGTTCTAGCAGTTTTTTTTATGGAGTCTTTTGGTTTTTCTAAATATAAGATCATGTAATCTGCAAAGAGGGCCAATTTGTTTTCCTCTTTTTCAGTTAGGATACCTCTTATTTCTTTCTCTTGCCTGATTGCTGTGACTTGGACATCCAGTAGTCTGTTGAATAAGAGTGGTAAGAGTGGGCATATTTGTCTTGGTTCCAGTTGTTAGAGGAAAGTCTTTCAGTTTTTCCCCATTCAGTATGGTATGTTTTGGAGAGATGTTCCTTTTCTACCTGGTTTTTGAACTTTTATCGTGAAAGGATGTTAAATTTTATCAAATACTTTTTTTGTGTCTATTGAAACAATCGTGGTTTTTGCCCTTCATTCTGTTGTTATAGTCAATCACATTTATTGACATTTGTGTGTGAAATTGTCCTTGCATTGCTAGGAGAAATTTCACTTGATCATGGTGTATTTTTCTTTATGTGTTACTTCAGTTTGCTAGTATTTTGTTTAGGATTTTTGCATCTATTGGACAGTATTTTTCCTTTTATATTGTATCTGAGAATGGTTATGGCATCAGGATAGTGCTAGCCTCATAGAATGAGTTGGAAAGAATTCCCTCCTCTTCAATTTTTTTTAATTTTTTATTTTTTGGAATAGTTTGAAGAGGATTGGTATTTGTTCTTTACACAGTTGGTAGAATTTGGCAGTAAATCCATTTGGTCCTGGTTTTCTTTTTTATTACTGATTTAATCTTGCTATTCAGAATTGTTCTGTTTAGGTTTTCTGTTTCTTTCTGATTCAGTCTAGGTAGGTTGTATGTTTCTAGGAATTTATCTATGTCCTCTAAGTTTTCCAGTTTGTTAGCGTATAGTTGTTCATAATAGTTTCTGGTAATATTTCTTATTTCTGTTAAGCTAGACTTTAGAGTACAAGGACCTAACAGACATTTACAGAGCATTTTATCCACCAACCGCAGAATCCCATTATTCTAAGGGAACAATCAGTAAATGAAGCATTCTCGAGGATAAGATCATATGTTAGACCACAAAACAAGTCTAAATGAATTTTTATAAATTGAAATCATATCAAATATCTCCTCAGACCCAATGGGATAAAACTAGAAAATAAGATTGGGCTCAGTGGCTCAGCCTGTAATCCCATCACTTTGGGAGGCCGAGGTGAGTGGATTGTCTGAACCCACATATTCTAAACCAGTCTAGGCAACTTGGCAAGACCTCATCTCTACAATAAATAAAAAATTAGCCAGGCATGGTAGCGCACACCTGTGTTCCAGTTACCTAGAAGGCTGAGGTGAAAGGATCACCAGAGCCCTGCAGATCGATGCTGGGGTGGCCGTGAGTGTGCCATGCCACTGCACTCCAGCCTGGTCAACGGAGTGATACTCCAACTCAAAAAAAAAAAAAATAGAAAATAAAAGGAGGAACTTTATACACATTCATTGATATTAAACAACATGCAACCATTTTGGCAATGCAGAAATGAAATGTAAATTTAAAAATTTTTGGAAACAAATGAAAAATGGAAACATTAATATCAAACTTGGAACACAGGAAGAACAGTGTTAAGAGGGAAGATTAAAGGAATAAATACCTGCATCACAAAAGTAAAGTGATTTTTAAATGAACAATCCAATGATGCACCTCTAGGAACTAAAAAAGCACCAAGCCCCACATTAGTAGGAGGAAATAAATAATAGTCACATACACCCACTAAGTGCCAATAAAAATTAAAAATAAAAAGATCAGAGCAGAAGTACACAAAATAGAGACTGAAAAAACAATGCAAAGGATCCACAAAATGAAAAGTTAGCTCTTTGAAAAGGTTAAAAAAATTGATAATTCACTAGTTAGACTAACCAAGAAGAAAGAAGACCTAAATAAACAAAATCAGAAATGAGAAAAGTACATTACAACTCTCTTTAGTTTTAATATATTTCTCCTTTATTGGATAATTTCTCTTTCTGATTTGCTTTTACTTCTTTTTAAAAGTTCAAGTAACTTTTTCTTTAGTCTTCCTAAAAGTAGAAACTGTATATGTATGTCTGTGTATGTGACATTCTTTAGGTTTACTTTTGTAGCCTTATATAGTAAGGAGATGTAAAGAAGAATTAGAAGGGTAGTTCTCTAATACAATTTTGCTTTGAAGAGGAAAATAATTTTTGTATACATATATTTAGACTTTTTTCATCAAATCATACTGTTCTTGCTTAGAGAAACAGATTTATATAGAGAGAGACGAATCACTAGGACGGATATCAGTACCAAAGGGTGTGTGTGTGTGTGTGTGTGTAACCAGCTTGTTATATTCTGTTGTAAAGTTGGGCGAACTTAGAGTCAAAGCGCCTTTTAAAAGAGAGTAACCACTTTAACCAGGTAAAAATTATTCCACTAAAAGTTAAAGAGATGCAAAGAAGAATTGATTATTAAGTAGTCAATAAAGCTGTTCCCTTGATTAGAAATCTAAATGTAACCCCCTCTGGACTCCTCCTAACAGCTGCCATTTAGATTGCTTGATTGTAACAAGAAATGAGTTTGACCTGACATTTTTGTCTTTAATTCAGGCAACTTGTCTCTGGAGAAATGGCCTAAAAGAAAGCAATCTTCTTAATCCATATTTCCTTTGGGTAAATATAAGTTTGAGCCATTCCAGTCCATCCAAGTCTCCTAAATTATTAAAGCAATTAGTGACTGAATTGTAAGGCTCAGATGACAGGAAAAATCTATTTAAAGTATCTAAGAAATGTCCTCTCTATATATCCCAGTATTTATAAAGCGTGTCTTTAGAATGCTGGAGAAATTACATGAGATTACAAAAGGAAGGTTTTTTTGTTTTGTTGTTGTTTTCTGCACAAAAGTAAATCTACATTTTAATGCACTAATGCTCATTAGGAATCTTTAGAAACCGGGATCGTTAATTACATTGTTCCTTTCACTGACGAAGCCTTGAAGCTCTTTGGTCCCAGACCAATGCTCTGTGGTGTCCCAAAACAGAATTCCCAGGATAGTCTTATTGGGAAGCCAGAACTAAATTTGAGTACAAGTTCTAACAGCTCAGGAGCTAAACCAAGGGTTTAGCTAGAACCAGCATGATCAGCCCACCTGAAGCTTCTTCAAATTCACCTTACTAAGAAATAGGGTAAAAACAGGTCTTGAATATCAACTTTTTACATGCAAATGGCATGAAAGCCCTAGAACAATGTGTTAGGTACCCTGTGTCATCTAGGAGAAGGAGGAAGGTCTTTGCAAAGTATTTTACAACAGCTTCAAGCTCAGAGTTTTGTTTGTGTTCTGCCTTTGAGAATTTGAGGTCTTGGAAATTCCACAGTTAATGACTTGCTAACACCAGTGGAGAAAAGAAGTCTCCTAAAATCTCATGGGTTCTTTGAATATATCTGAGCATTCCTGATTGGTCATTCTAGCTGAGACAGAGGCCACCACAAGGAGCAGGAGAGCCAGGTGCAGGTGGCATTTCAACTCAGGACAGGAGAACACCATTGAGTGTGATGGCAAGTGTGACAGGGATGATGGCTGGAGAGAGACTTATTGTGTATTTTCTTCTCCACCCCACCGCACCCTCCCACCCCCGCGCCCAGTCTATCAGTCTCTTGGTAAACCCCAATGACTGGAGGACCCAAAACATCCTCCTCCCAGGAAGGAATTTAGTCTGCTTGGGAAAGCAGAATTTCAAGTATCAGCAGGGTTTCTTAATAATCACTTCTTCATGAATCTCTGCAAAGACTTGTATGTTTGCCTAATAAAGTAGCCACAGTGCTGAGACAAAAGTTGCAGAGAAATGTCAGATGTAAGGGAACCACACCTAGTTGTAAAGGTGCAATTATATTTTAAAAGATACAAAACCATGCAAGTCAGTAGATGCTGATGGCGACAGCGTGCTTAGGCAACTATGCCACAAGAAGCCCCAGAAAAAAAGAGATGGTTGTGGATTTGGGTAGCCAGACTTCAGAGCACAGTGGGAATTTAACTGAACATAGAAGAGTAGAGACAGTATAAGCACAGCTTTCCATATGATGGTCAAAGAAAGGTGACATCCATGATGGCTCACTGTGGAATACAACAAGCCTTCTTTGGGAAAGTGTTATTTGTTCCTCTGGCTTTATTATAGAACCTTTCCTGGAAGTGACACAATTTACCATCAATATTAACAGATGACAGAATAAGTAATCACTGAAAAGAAAACAACATAATGAATCCACCTTGTAATATTTGTAATTCATGTCTGTTGCCCAGTGAGTACACACTGTCATTTTCCCCAAGTCATGCTGCTTTATATGTTTCCTGTTTAATAAATGCAGTCTCCACAGGTACTACACATTTATTTTAAAAACTTAACTTTTAGAAAACTGAAAATTTGCACTGGTGTGCCAAACTCATGTTTGTATTCCTAGAGTTGCATAATAAGTCAGAAATTTTAAAATTATTTTAGTCCCTACACAATTTCACAAGAATGAATATAGCTGCTCATGAATGATGCTTCCAAAGTCATCAAAGAAACTCAGGTTATTGTGATTCTAACAAAGACACAGAGTGCTGGTTACACATTTAGAAAGTGAAAGTGTCTTTCAAATAAATAAAAATAATAAGAATCACTCTTACCTACTGAACTTTTCCATGTTCTATCTTAACAGAGAGAGAAGATTCACAAGTATTGCTATTAAGAAATACTAGGCAGGCATTATTCCTGGCCCATTGCCAGATAGAATAACAATGCCTTATATTTGTACAGCAATTTAGATTTTACAAAAATAATTGAAAATCTTGACAGTATCACTGGATTGACTGCGAGGGCAGATATAAGAGTGAGAACATCCACAGAAGAATGACTTATTGAGCACTTTCTGATCCTCGTAGGAACTTGGTGAATGATGTAGGACAGATATGACTCTCACGTGTCCTCACCATTTGTATGTAAGGAAACCAAGACCTCTGGGGTTTCAGGCTCCCACTCCACAACCAGTACCTTTCCAGCATCCTTCCCACCCTGCCTCAGTCTGTGATCTCCCGTATCTCTCTACACAAAGCCTGTAAACTCCATTAATATAGGTTGAGTATCCCTTATCCAAAAGGCTGGCCACCAGATGTGTTTCCAATTTTAGGAATTCTTTAGATTTTGAAATATTTGCATCTATGTAATGAGTTATATTGAGGGTAAGACCAAGTCCAAACATGAAATTCATTTGTTTCATATACAACTTATAAACATAATGTGACTGTAATTTTATACAGTATTTTAAATAATTTTGTGGAATAAACAAAGGTTTGACTGCATTTTGACTGTGGTCCATCCCATGAGGTTAGGTGTAGAACAAACGTTCTACTTGTGGCATCATGAAAGCACTCAAACATTTTTGATAGTCAAGCATTTTGGATTTTGGATTTTCAGGTTAGAGTTGCACAACCTGTATTTTGTTGAACCAAATTAATGTGAAATACAATAGAGAATGTAAATCAGAACATTATTTTCCACAACACTGAGATCAGAATGAGACTTTGAAGGAGGCAAACAAAAACAAAAAAAAAGTGAAATGGAGCTACCCGGTGTTCTGGAATGCAGGAAGATAAATGAGACTTACTTTGACCTTCAGCTTTAGCATTCTTTTTAAGCTACAAATCTCATCACACGCTATTTAGGGCAAGTTTGCTCTAAGACCTGTAACATACAAGGAAATAAACAGATTTGCGAGGTGACAATGGTGTAGAAGGAATACAGTTCTCTAGAAAAGCTGTAATTCTAAGTGAAAATCTCAGAGTTGTTTCTGCAATTGTAACATTTAACTTCTCAGAGCAGTTTCTTCTATTCATAGGAATGTTTTAACTTCTTGAAGGCTTCTCAGCCTGGTTTATCTTCTGAAAGATGTTCCATGAGTTTTAGAGCTGATGAAAACAATTATTTTTTCTCTGTATTTCAATACCAAGCAGCCATACCTAACCATACACTCTTATAATATTTCTTACAGTAAATTAATAGTATATAATCTCATCTACTACATCCCAGTCAAGTGATTTTCTGAGAGTTTTGTTGGGGAAATATGCACTTTTTGGGAAGATTATCTTAACTTTTTAGTTTCCATTTTAGGAATCAAATAATTTTATTTAATTTATACCAAGTTCTTATTTGCCATTCTTGAAAAATATTGCAGCTACGCCTAACAAAGAAACTCATGAGTACATTCCAGAATGAAATTGGGAGTCTGTACCTAAAATATTGACCTGAGAAGCAAGCTAGCATTTCATCCCTGGCCCTGTCACCCACTATGCTTATTAAATGAGTGTTTTATATAATGCTATAGGTCAATATTACTGTGTCAATATTCCTGGTTTGGTGAAGCTTTAGTTGAGTTGAAGTTTAGTCTAAAGCATTAATGGATTCATATACTTGCTTAATATGCATGGGGAAATAGTTCAATGTATGATTAAACATAGATGTCCTATGTAAAATTATACATATATAGTACTAGTACATCATATTCATGGGGAAAGTCATATAATGCACGAGATACATAGGACTATGAGTAATTTTTTTGTTTTTACTTACATAACACTTAAGAATGATTAATTATATGCAAGTACAGATCAGGGAATAGCTTAAGTAGAATTTCAGCTTTGGGTGATGGTGGTGGGGTATGACACCTCTTCCTTTAAATTTGTCCTGGGGAGATTAGTTCTCCATTTTTGGTTTACAAGACCAAAGTAATTTTTGATACTACAAGGACTATCATTTGAGTATTTTATTTTCTATTAGGTTAGTTAGTAGTATAAGAATGGGAATAATTGAAAAATAGAGGATAGAGGCTGTTTGACCAATAATAATAAAGGGTTTGGCCTCTAATCCATCAAGCACAAATAGATTGACTACCAAAACTCAGAAGAGGCATTGGCTTAGTGGTTGGAAAGTTATGCTTTGTAGTTTGGATACATGAAGTATTGGTATAACAGCTAGAGAGGACTAGGGCTAGGACTCCCCCTAATTTGTTGGGGGTAGAAAGTAGGATTGTATAGGCAAATAGGAAATACCACTCTGGTTTAATTTGGAGTGGTGTGCTTAAGGGGTTGGCTGAGGTGTAGTTGTCTGGGTTGCCTAGTAGGTCTGGTATAAATAGAACTAGGTTTAAAAGTAAGAGTAGGAGGAGAATTAGTCCTAGAATGTCTTTGATTGTGTAATAGAGGTGGAATGGGATTTTGTCTGAGTCTGATGACATTCCTGATGTGTTATTGAATCCTGTTTCATGGGGAAAGAGGAGATAGACAACTACAAGGGAAGAGATGATGAATGGCAGAATAAAATAGAAGGCGAAGAATTGTGTTAGGATTGCTTTATCAACTGAAAAGCCACCTCAAATTCGTTCGACTAGGTTAGTACCAATATATGGGATGGCTGATAGAAGATTGGTAATAATGGTAGTACCTCAGAAGGATATTTGGCCTTATGGGAGAACATAGCCTATAAATGCTATTGCTATAATGGCAAATAACAGGATAATACCAATGTTCCATGTTTCTAGAAAGGTGTAGGACCCGTAGTATAAACCCCAGCCCACGTATGTGAATAAGCAAATGAAAAATATGGATACCCTATTTGCGTGTATGTATCTGATGATTCAGTCATAGTTGATGTCTTGGCAGATGTGTGTTACAGAGGAGAATGCAGTTATTTTGTCTGATGTATAATGTGTGGCTAGGAATAATCCTGTGATGATTTGGATTGCTAAGCAGACTCCTAAAAGGGAGTCAACGTTTCATCATGTGGAAATGTTTGAGGGTGCAGGAAAATCAATAAATGAATGATTAATAATTTTGATGAGGGAGTGATTTTTTCGGATGTTTGTCATTAGGGTTCTTATAGTTGAATAACAATGGTGATTTTCACGTCATTAGTCATGGTTTGAGTCAATGTGGGAACTGTGACATATACTGTATTTTTATTAAAATCCTTCTCATTCCCCCTTTGGACTAGATGGTTTGCATCATTTAGCCAGCTCGCACATGCCATTGTATTATTATGATACAGTTTTGTTTTTTTCTTCAACTTAGATATTGTCTTTCAGAGCCCATATTGCTTTGAAAATGAATAGTGTTTTCCACTTCCCAGACAGCCATGCTTACAAAGCAGCTATCAGCTATATCTTGTTGTGTTCCAAATGCACCACGTACTAAAATCACTCCTCAACTCACCTAAATGTCCTGGCATATTCTTGGGTTCATTCTTCTATAAAAGAAGAAGAGCTGTTTATTTTGTCACCACCAAAAGAAGCAAGTCTACGACATTAAACTATGGTACAGAGATTGCTGTGCACTCTGTCCAGCCTTCTTCTGTCTTTCAGTGCTAATATGGTATAGCCAGAATGTAGGTCACATCAATTCTTGGTGGGAGTCAGCTTTCCAGATTTACTTCTCTGTTCTTCAGTGAGCTGGGACCCTCTGCCAACTGCCCTTTAATACATAAAGACGTAATTTTCTTAGTTAGCTAGTTTTTATTTTTTATTTTTTTCTGGATTCCTCGTTAAGTGGTATCCCAGCATTTTATTTCACATTACACCTCATTAGAGTTTTTGCTATTCAGTCACAAATGTGATCAAAGACACCTTAAAAGTGACTTGATATAACAATTCCATTCTTCCAAAGAAGATGAGTAGTTCACAAGTGTGTATAATTAAGAAGTAATTTTCTATGACTATCAGTTTATTGTTTAAACTAACCAAACAACTGTAGACTGCGGCATATGACTCTCTCATATATAGAGAATGACAGCTCCCAAATATAACACACTGATAAGTCCTGATAAGTATATTAGAGTCAAGACCTATTTGAGCAAAATAACATATTAATATCATCATACATAATAGGTTTATAGAGCTGATTCACCAATCAGAGTCCCAGATTTAAAGCTTGGAAAGTTAAACACATTATACATAGTAGCAACTGATTCTAAGGTGCACTATGCCCCACTAAAGACAAAACACAGAAACAAAAAACTAGCTTCCATTGTGTCTATAATTCAGTTCATATGATTTAATATGATTGGATTGGCCAACTTTTCAACCAAACTAATTTAAATGGCTCAGTATTTTAGCATTTTGTTAATTCACCTAAAGGCTCTCCCCCAAAGAGAGGTTTGATATGCAGAATATTTTGTGTCCTGAGAGATATATTTGTATATATTACACCAATCAACTTGAGTTGAACGTGTACTTAAAACATGAACAGGAACATCTACTTATACATACCACTTTCTTCATTGCTGTATCCCAGTCTTTAGAACCATGCTTAAGACATGGCTGACACTCGCTAAATATGAGTCAGTGAGTAAGAGAATGAATGAATGAATAATGTACACATCTCATATTCCCCAGCATGTCTTCTTTTAATATATTAGCAATCATCACTCACAGAGGAAGAATCTCTATGTTTGGCATCAGAATATTCCTGAAGTCTTTTGATAAGTTTCAAATAGTTTCGGTTTTCATAATAAGAGAATTTTTTAAAACTAGGCTATAAGCCACGAAATTGCCCTTGCTTTAAAATATAGTCAATACTTAGACTGAGAAATCCTAATAAAATGACACTTTTGTGTGAATAATACCTCTTATTGTTTTTAGATTGCAAAATTGGAAACTAATTTTTGAGATGCCTTAATGCATTTATGCGTGTATATAAGATTATTTAAAAATAGGAGATGCATTTTTCACTTCTGTTCCTGGGAATAAAATATGCATAATAGAATGAAAAACCTTCCTTGAAAGAATGGAAAGATTTTCTTATTGTTTAAAAATTGTATTTCTCAAACAATCTAAAATATTTTTAATTCTTTGAATCTGCCAGCCATATATTCCTTTAATTAGGAGGTAACTTTAGTAAAATTGGAAGTGCACATTTTATCTGAACACAGTAAAATCTTCATATAAATGGTAATTTACCTAATAGATTTCATACATTCAGTTAGAGTCATGTAAAGTGAAAGCTATTTGTTTGGTTTCTTCAGTCAGTAGAAAAAAGAGTAAATCATTTATGGAAGGATTTGGGATTTTTGATTACTGTTTCATTCATTTAAATGGTATAGGATAGAGTATTTATAATTAATAAATATCTTAAACTATAGAAGATGGTAAATTAAGAATTCTTTGTTTACAGTTACAAATGAAATGCTTTTAATTCAATTGAAAGCTAGTTTACTGTGCTCAAAATCTACTGATTAATTTGCTAAAATACAAGATTTAACAAAGCTTTGTTACAGAAATATCAAACATGAAATATTCCTAATACCAGTGGAGTCTCTTTCTAATGTGAGCACTAGCATTTGTTGAAATGAAAATAGCTTATTTTATCAAGTTGACATTTGAAATAAGATCCATTTCATGATCCTAAGACTGTACCTCTGACTGGTGACGGACTGAAGGAATTGGCCAGTTACAGTCCATGCATCTTTCTAACATTTCCATGTAGGTTTTTTTTTTTATCCTTACCAAAACTATGAAAAATAGGTATTATCATCCCTGTTTGCAAGTCAAACAAACAAAATACAGGTTTAGCAAGGTAAAGACCTTGCCAAAGACCTAACATTTAAGGGCAAACTTGCTACTTTAACCAGTCCAAGTCAAGGTCTGTCCAAGTCAAATCACATCTTCTTTTCACTGTCTATCAAGCTGACTTAAAGGACCTAACTTTTCACTGTCTATCAAGCTGACTTAAAGGACCTCCCTGTCAAGCCTTTCTCTTTCAAATTATTCTGGAAAAGATGGATATGAATACTAACAGTTTATTCAACAGACATTTGCTGAGCACATTCTGTATGTCAAGAATCATGCTAGGTCCATTAAAAAGAACAAAATCATGCTTTTTGCAGCAACATAGATTTAGCTAGAGGACAACATTCTATGTGAATTATCACAGAGACAGAAAACTGAATACTGCGTGTCCCCCCTCATATATGGGTACTAAACCCTGGGAATGCACGAGCACATAGATGGGAGCAACAGACACTGTAGACTACTGAAGAAGGGAGGGAAGGAAGGGGAATAAGGGTTGAAAAGCCTCCTAGCAGTTCCCATGCTCACCTCTGAGGGGGCAGACTTATGAGAAGCCCAAACCTCACCATCATGCAATAGACCTATGTAACAAATCCTCACATGTACCCCTTGAATCCAAAATAAAATTTTAAAGAAGAATAAAGAGCAATTTATGCCATTATTATTTTCAGTAAATATATAGTCTACTACTAGTACGTTTGTCGCTGTTACATCATATCAACTGAAAACTTAGTAACTTTATTGTAAATTAACTGCAAATGTCTGATAATGATGCCTTTAAAAAGGGAGAAGTCATTCTGAGCAGTCTCAGAATGCATTAGGTACTGTAACTCTATTATGTATTTGACTAGTGCTTTAAAGGTAAATAAAAAAGATTGATGCTTTATAATCCAAATAAAACTACAGCTCAATCCAAAAAAAAGAATTATGCTAGGCACTACAGAGAACTGAGACAGACCAAATTTCTGCCCTCATGGAATACTCTAGTGGAGAAGATGTTCATCAGCAATGTTTATTAATTATATCAGGTAGTGAAAAGTGCCATAAAATAAACTCTAAACAAGGTAAAATTATTAAAGTGTGTGTGTGTGTGTGTGTGTGTGTGTGTGTGTGTGTGTGTGTGTGTGTACTTGTGTTTGCAATTTTAGATAAGGTAGTTGCAATGATCACCTCTCTGAAGACTTGAGGTTAGATATTGAATGTCATAAGAACACAAGCCATGCAAAATACATTCTGGGGAGAAAGGCAAAGAGCCAGGGCCCTACAGAAGGAATTACCCTAATATGTTCTAGAAAAAGAGGACCACCCTATCCAGAGCAGTGTGGACAAGTCAGAGTCATGTAGGACTCAGACCATGCAAGGCCACTTGTTTTGCTTTGTGTGTAATGAAAAGTCATTGGAGACCTTAAAGAAGGAAGTAAGTTGAACTTGTCTGTTTTTAAAGATTATGTTGGCAGCTAAAAAGAGAATTGACTGCAGGAGAGCAATAGTAGAAGCAGTGATACCAGCTGGGATTATCTAAGAAAATATTACAATACCCAGGTGAAAAATAAGAAAGGGTTTTGGACGTGAGTGATAGTAACTGGGGTAAGGAGAAACGGACGGGGTCAACAGAGATTTTGAAGGTAGGCTTACGTGAGTTGGTAGAAGGGAATAGGACTTGAAGGCCAGACTTCAAGGTAGGGAAACTGAAGAAGTATTACACAAAACAGGCTTGATGTGTTTTGGCTTGTTTTTTTGTTTTGTTTTGTTATTTGTTTGTTTTTGAGCCAGGGTCTTGATCTGTTGCCCAGGATGGAGTGCAGTGGTGCAATCATAGCTCACTGCAGCCTTGAACTCCAGTGCTCAAGCAATCTTCCCACCTCAGCCTCCCTAGTAGCTGGGACTACAAGCTTGTACCACTACACCCAGCTAATTTACATTTTTATTTTTATAGAGAAGAGGTCTCATTATGTTGCCCAGGATGGTCTCAACCTCCTGGCCTCAAGCAATCCTTCCACCTCAGCTTCCCAAAGTGTCTTGATTACAGGCGTGAGCTACCACATCCAGCCGGAGGTTTGACTTTAAAAGATTTCACTGGGGCATAGATGATTCCACCCACGCTGAGCTGTGACATGGTGCCATTTGTATGGGACTTATTGCATCCCATCATATATACATTCCCACCTGGCCCAGGATACTCTTGGCACATGCTGCCTTCTGATTGGGGTGGATATATCCTGTGACTAGACGACATGCAGCTCTCTTTTTCAGAAGCACCCTTCCACTGCTACAGGCTCCACACCTATCTGAAGTCCTCTGAGGGGAGGATGTTATTGAACATAAACACAAGTGGCCTGTTAGACACCCACTTATACAACCCTGTACTGGCAGATCCTTGATTTCTTTAATTCACAAAGAACAAAATCACATTTGCAGTTCAATGAGGGCTATTATATCTGTGAAAAAGAAAAATTAATTGATGTAGCACCTATGCTTTGTAGATAGGGAAGCACAAAACTGTATATCGTGTCCTTCACATGAAATAACATCTGTAAAACTGGACAGGATATAGTAGAAACGACACTTCACATCTGTAAAAACTAACTACAGCTAAGCGTTAAATATATGAACAAAAATAGACCCAGTACTGGAAACATAACTTGGGGAAAATCATAATTTTGAAGGAGAGAAGAACAGAACGCAGCCGATTGAACAAAGCTGGAGGAAGGGAGCGACCTTGCACCGCTGGGGAGCAGAGGCCACAAGCAACACGTGATAGTGGGTCTGACAAAGAGGATCAGATGCTGTGAGTCAAAAGAATCATTGTTACAAGTTCCCAAACTACAGATTGCACGTTTAATGGCAGGTAATTGCAAGAAAAGCCTACTGCGGTACAAGCAATACTCTGGAAGACACACCATGGGAAGAAGAGAGAGGAAGACACGAGAGGAGTGGATGTGGAACATTCCACTGACACACAGCCTGTCCCGAGCCTGGACAGTGAGGACTGGTGAGTTCTTACTGGGAGGTGATGCCTCGCAGATGGAGATTCTTCTCTGTTGTCAGCAAGAGCTTTGACTTCTGTCAGACTGGGCCACCTACTGGCTATGTGACTTCAGCACAAGTTGCCTAATCTCAACAGGCTAGACTTCTGCCTTTGTTGAGTGAGAACAGTTATGACTATTCCATGGAGGTGTGTTGCCAGTGGAGTTGGCTCTGGGCCTTAACTGGTGGCTGTGGTCTGCCATCAGGGATGGGATAGACACGCAAAGTGGAGGCAAAGAAGGACTGTGCATGGCACCCAAGGACCAGCATCCTGCTCATGGAAAGTTCTTCCCTGCCACAACTTGCGATACCTTAAATATCAGATGACAACCAGGATTTCCAGCCATCTAATTTCCCAGGATAAAGGCTCAATGTTTGTGTAGCAGCCAACTCATGACCGTGTTCTTTCCTTTTGACATTTCTCGATATCATTAATCTTACAAGATCTTAATTCAAATGTTAGCTTATTAAATTAAACATTAACCTACCTGGAATTTTATTTAATTGCCTGACAGTGATGTTCCCATGCTTAAGTTACTTCTATGGTTGATTATATTACAGATTGATGCTGACTTCATTATGTTGAAAATATTTGTTATTCAAAACAAAGGCTGACTGAGGCCCAGAGGGAGAAAGTGCCACTTCATCAGATCATAGTCTGGTCTCCCAAGTTTGGGAGGGAAGTTAGGAGACCCCATCAGCTGCATCTGTTTTTGTCCCTGGAACAAAATGGGTCATCAGGTTAATGATGATCATTTATGCAATTTCCCCTTTCATATGTTCACATAACATGAAACCAACCCAAATAGAAATAAGCTTCCTGAAGCAGAGTTTCATAAAGAAAGCAGCTGTCTTTATTTTTTCATTTTAGGAAAAAGTTTAAGATAGCACAAAACAAATGACCCAGATGTGTCCACCAAATTGAGATATCTAGATTGAACAATTCCTGAAGCAGCTTTTTAATGTGGGATTCCTTTAAGCTATCCCTGTCTCCTCTTCCATTCATAGTCAACTGAATATTTATGATCCTCACTTTTTACCTCTCTCTCATTCCTACTCACTCCTTTGTCACATCATTTCTTTAAAACCACTTTCAGCAAGGTCACATCAGCAATAAAGATTTATTTTGGCATTGTTAAAAAATATCTTCTTCTTTAATGATATATTATTTTTCTCCTAACCCTCTGGTTAATCCTTGCTGGTATGTTAGGGCTATTCTTCCTCTGCCCATCAAAGGATAGTGTTGCCCAATGCTGCTCCCCCTTTTTCTTTTAAATACAGCCCCTCCGTGGTGGTAGATGTAATCTACTCTTCATTCTTTGTTAATAACTCTATGTGAGTGACTCCCAGATTTATATCTCTAGACCTATCTCTCAGATTGTTTACTAGATATTATCACTTGGTATTCTACAGATGTTTCACACTCAACACATTCAACAGGATGCTTACATTTTCTATCTAAATTAAATCTTTATTCATAGGACTTGAATCTGGGGGCCCTCATGTTTTCTCCTCCTCTCCCCAGTCCTCAAAACCCCTCTATTCAATTGATCATCAAGTGTTCTCAAATTATTCCAGTTACTATTTCTGAAATTTGTGCACTTCTCTCCACCCTCACTGCCACTATCTCATTTAGTTCATCATCTCTTTTTTTTTAATTGCGGTCATAAACTCCTGAGTGGACTCCTTACCTCAATACTTACTCTTCTCTTATTCAAATCTCCATGTAGTACCTAAAGTGATCTCACTAAAATACAAAACTGGTCCTTCATCATTACCTTGTATAAAGTCCAACTCCTGGCTAGACATGGTGGCTTGTGACTGTAACCCCTGTGCTTTAGGGGGTTGAAACAGGAGAATCTCTTGAGACCAGAAGTTCAAGACCAGCTTGGGCAACATAGCAAGATCTCCTTTCTACAAAAATAAAAACTGCATTCCAGCCTGTGTCACAGAACAAAACCCTGTCTGAAAAGAAAGAAAAGGGGGAGCGGAGGGGAGGGGAGGTTTGGGGAGGGGGAAAGAAAGAGAGAGAGAAAGGAGGGATAGACAGAGGGAAGAAGGGAGGCATGGACGGAAGGAGAGAGAGAGGGAGGGAGAGAGGGAAGGAGGAAGGAAGGAAGGAAGGAAGGAAGGAAGGAAGGAAGGAAGGAAGGAAGGAAGGACCAATTCTTAATAAAGCATTATTTCACTACCTACTTAACATCTTCCAACCTCTGCATATTTCTCCTGCCTCATTTTCTGCCACCTTTCTCACTAAACCCTGCTCTCCTGCAGTACTAACCAGTATGTGACTGAAGTTCTCAAAAAGGACACGTTCTCTCAACCTCCAGCCCCTCACAGTGTGGATCCCTCTGCCTCGAAGCCTGTCCTTTTGCCTGTTTGCTTGGCTCCTCTCCAGTTATCTTCCAGAACAGTGCTTCTCAAATATCAAGGTTTCTGTATTTCTAATTGCTTCTAGTCAATGCCAGTGCTTCTAGTCAGTACATTAGGAAGGTTCTAGAATTCACTTTGGCCATCACTCATTCTAGGAAGACTTACCTGACCTCCCAAACTTGGATAGCTCTTCCATTTCCTCCTGTGGTATGCTCCACCATGTCCTCATCCTCATGATGCTGCCTTGTTACCACCTGTTTATTGTAAGGTCACCTCAGTATAATGGACTGAAGTATCATTATTCATCATGGTACTCAAATGTCGCAATAGTCCAGTCATCCATTCTGGGTCCTATACCAATACCAATATGAATCCTAGATCAGTATCGTTCCATGACATCACTGCTACCATGTCTGCTTCCTGCTCCAGGAACAAGCAAGTCTTCATGGCCCGCAGGTTGATTCTCTTCATTTGAGAATGCTAGGTGGGTGCATTTTTTGTAGCCCTGTAGGTGTCTTCCACTGCTCCAACAGCCTCGTTCCCTCTGGTCTCTGTATTTGGGCCAAGAAGAGGATGCTTTAACTTCCTAGAGCAGGTTCTTTCTGCTTGAATTCCAAAGTAGAAAACATAACTATAATTGTCCAGAAATATAGGCACCATGAAAAATCCTATTCAATACTGCAGTGTGAGATTTTACTGTTTAATTGCTTTGTGTCCAATATTATCATAAAGGTTTGCACTTGTTCCATGGCACTTAAATAATATATTGACTGACATGCTTATAGGAACAACTGAAGTTAATCTGAAACACCTTGCTCTCTTTTTCATCTAGATTATTCATCTTAGAATGTCTTCAGATTTACCAGGGATCATTAAATTTGACTACTGAAATGAAAGAAGCTTAAGATTACTCATAAACAGGTCAAGGAAAAATATGAACATAGTGGCTATACTTTATGCTTCCTAATTGATCAGTTACAGAAGCTGAGGTAAATTTAGGGTGCACATTGTCTTGGCTCATTTTGGATAAAAAATACGAATGTCAAGAACATAATCAGACTTGGAGCCTTGCTTGCGGGGTAGAAGGGGAAATAAGCCTTCATGAAAGTTAAAGCATTTTCTGTTCTCAGTGGAAATTTCGAGCAGGAGAGGAATAGGCAAATGAATAAAACATGGTAATAGAATGTAATAAAGCAGAAATTGAGACATATCCACTAAGTAAGATCACAGATAGCATACAAATTTCACTGACCATTAAAATGACTCGTCAGGGAAGATTATGATATTTTTAATTCCTAAAGTAATTATGTGATAAGTCTTACAGAGTTCAGATTTTATTAAAAATTTTAAGAGTATATGAAAACGGATTAAAGTTTCAGCTTCCTAAATTCAGCATTCGTTTTTAGTGTGTATCGACTCAGCAGTTTTAATGATTATTGCCAGATAATTCTGCTCTTTGGACTGATGTAAAGATCACTTCTCCAATGATTCATCTGTGGTATGCCCGGTACTGATGTCAGTACATGAGGGAAGACACTCGTGGACTCAATGCCTTCCCATAGTCCTCACCCTTCTGCCCTGAAATGTGCATTTATGTACAAATGTAGTGACTCTCCACCAGGATCCTACGAACCCCCTAATGGTAGGAGTTTGAGAGAGGGCCAGGAGGGTCTACTAGGGTATTGTGATTTCTAACATACTAAGTGTCATCTCTAGAATTATATATGTGTATGTGTGTATTGCTACCAAGAATTAAATGAGAACACATTTAAAGTGTCATTAAATAATTAAATCCTTGTTCTGTCATATTTTTTACACTAATAAACAGATATCGTATGTAAATCTACTGCTATGAAGGTAGGTAAAGGGCACCCAAACTTTACATGTGCACATGCACGTGTGTGTGTTTAATCATAATATGCTCCAGCAATGAAAGAGATGGTATTTTTCATATGCCACTGGTCTGTAGAAATACATGCAAGAAACAAAGAAATAAAGAAAGAGATAAGCTAAGGAGTTGGGAATTGCAGAATAAAAAGTTTTGCACATAATGATATTTTTTAATTTGTCTTCATTTTAATCAAGCAGCTTCATTGGAAAACAAGTTTTCTTGAAAAACGAAATAAAGGATATTTTTCTGTGCACATAATTTAGGTAGAAATACATCTAGTAGATCCAGGTTTTCTCTCCAGGCAAGAAGTAATTTGGAAAGAGCTAAGCAATATGGTTTTGGTAAATAGTGTTTCTCTCTGATAAAATGCCAGCCAAAAAGAGAATCTATAACAATTACCAAACTCCAAATTTAAGACTTTTATTCAGATCTTTCTTTCCTTCAGCCATTATAGAAAAAAAAGTTATTAAATGAGTGCTTTTAATGCCACTTACTTTTGTTGCCTGGGCTTAGAGAAAAAAATGAATTTTTTTGAGCAAGCTATTTTTCTTTCTTTTTTTTGCTAAATAAAAACCTTTACACAATAGCCTGAAATGGAGGAATAATTGGAATGGAAAAAGTGCCTTGTGAAATTGGACTACTATAAGTTTGGTTTCAAATACTCTCCCAAAAAGTAACTTGATAAAATAAACAAATTTTTTTCTATTTAACTTAATCTGCTGATGATAGAAGTATAGCATATAACTAATTATTGAAAAAGAGTGTAGTTACCTAAAAATAAATTAGAAATTAATTATCATATCCTAGTTTAATGGAATGATCTCTGAATTATCTGTACCGCAAAGGAAGCATGAGATACTTAAGCACAAAAACACTGAAGACGTAAATAATTTGTGAGGTTTCCAACCATGTCCTCATTTAGCATAACCATATCAGAGTTTACTATTAAGACGTTCTCCTCAAGGGAACTTCCATAGTTCTAGATAGCTCTAGGGACAAAAGTGGCCAAGGACTAAGGCAGAACAGGAGGGCAAGTACAATGTGAGCAACAATAGAATCGGTCACAAGTATTTTAAGTGGATGGTGTTCCAATTATATTTCTCAGAACCTCAGGATTGCTTTGGAAGCCCTAGATGTAGGGTGGGTACAGGAGAGCAGAGGGGAAGATGCAATAAATGCATTTGGGGCAGCTCTCTCCATTCCCATCAGTCTGAGTGGTCCAGTGTTCACCATTTTGCACACTCAGGTTCCATGGAAGATTGTGTGTGTTTCTAAAACAGGCCATAACTAAATCATGCTTGAAGACCACTGGCTTAGAGTATAAGAAGATTATCTTGTGCTGGGTAGACCATGAGATTTACTAGTTATTCCCTGAACATTCTCTCCAATCTTCCCTTAATGTAATTAAAGGATGTCATTCAGAGAGTTTAGAGAGTGTCAGGTAAGGATGCAGGGGAAAAGTGGTGCACCCCTGGGTTTCTTATTTTAATGGAGGATGAAGGAGAAGACATGTAGTTTATAAATAAAACATCACTTGTCAAATTACTTTATTTTTTAATTTATGTAATTTATTAAAAAAGCTCAAATAATAGGAAGTGTGTGAAATCTTTATAGTCAAAAAAGAGAGATGTCTTTTTTTAATAAAGCCAAGAAATATTGCCTTACAATAATTAAGGTTTGCTTAAAGTCCAGTTTATTACCAGTTAGACTATTTTATTCCTTCTTTGCTAGGATTATTTACTCTGATGTTTCATATAATTGTCTCTTTTGAGATTTTCTCTTATTTAGGTAAGTTAACTCCTTCCAAAACAGTAACTGGTGCTTCTCAGAGACATCAGCAGTAGTTGGTTTGGATAGATGCTTAACCCAGGCCAAAATTTTAAAACTTTTTACTTGCATATTACTAATCCAGAAGAGAGTTGAAGTATATTATCTTTATTTAATTCAACAAAAGATTTCATTTAAAAAATAACTCTAAGTTCATAATTTTCAAAATATATGGTAATAACATATGAGGTAAGACGCAAAAAACAGAATTTACTTATAAAAATTGTGTATTTATTCATACATGTTTAAACTTCAATCACCTTCTTTTTTTTTTTTTTTTGAGTTAGAGTCTCACTCGGTCGCCCAGACTAGAGTGCAGTGGCCGCTCCTGGCCACCGCAGCCTCGACCTGCTGGGCTCCGGCTATCCTTCTGCCTTAGCCTTCCAAGTAGCCGGAATTACAGGCATGCGCTACCACACCCGGCTGATTTTTTGATTTATTGTAGAGATGAGGTCTTGCTGCCCAGGTGGGTCTCGAACCCGCGGGCTCAGGCAATCCACTCACCTCAGCCTCCCAAAGGCACAGGATTACAGGCTGAGCCACCAAGCCCGGCCTTCAATCACCTTCAAAGTACTCTCCGTTCGACACAATACGCTTATCAAGACTCTTTTTTCCACTGCTCAAAACAGTTCTTGAATTCATCAGTTTGGATGCCTTTTAGTACTTCTGCTGTTTTTTTGTCTCAACTCTTCCACATCAGCAAAATGTTTCCCTTTGAGACTGTTGTCATCAGTGGAGACAAAAACATCACTTGTGGCCATACTGAGTAAATAGGGAGGGTGAGGCTCAGGGGTCATGCCATTTTTTGGTCAAAAACTACTGAACATTCAGCACAGTGTGGGCAGGTGCACTCATAAATCACCCATCATGAAATGGACAAAAGCATTGAAAGAATCTCCAAAAAAAATTTACTGAAGCCAATGTAGCATCTCAAAACAATGCTAGCTGGTACTCTGATGCTGATGGGTTCCTAGAACACTTACCTAGTAGGAGAAGCCTGTACTACAAGGGGCCCACTCTTCAAAAAATAATTCCAGTTTTTTGGGAGTTTCTTCCCATATTAGGCTACAATAATATTTCTATAACTTTAAAATTAATAGATTTATGTAAAATAACTTTCATTGCTTCAGGCTGTGTTTTGTTTAAAATATTTAAATAGTGACACTGAAGTATGTGCAAATATTTCATTGTCTTCACTGGTAAGGTAACTTAAAGCTAAAATTGACTATGAATATAATTTTAATCTGACAGTAGAATATTTTAAGCCGTGGTTGCTTGAAAAAATTTTCTTTTCAGCTATTTATTTACTTGTCCAGATCTCTTCCTTGCTACTTGATTAATCGGTGTTTAGATAGCAATATTTTGAAGCATTCATTTATATGATTATGGTAGATCATGTATGTATGATGTAGATGCTTTTGAAAATTAAAGGAGCATTTCATTTTAGTTATGAAGGTACATGGAGTGTATGTCCTTCAACCTGATAATTGACAGATCAGTATTTTGCTTTATTGGTTTTATGTGGAACAAACATGGATTTTTAATCTAAAGAGTTCATGAGTTAGACTTTGGAACAAACTTGTGATACTCTTTCACTTCTTGCCATTATGAATTGGTTGGAGTTACACCAAGTCCACCTTTAGGTGCCTTCAGAGTTCATTGTGGGAATTCTTACCTAGAAATGTAGCACAGTGACAACAGCTCTTAATACACCTATTGTTCTGGGATTGTTGAACCCGTGTGCATTGCACATGCTGAAGCTTTTTGAAGCCTCCAAAGGCCAACTAATAGATTGCAGAACATCAAATGGGAGTTCTCTGAAACCACAAATTTGACGAATGTGGGTCACAAATAAGTTTGTGGAAGTAGAGGGTGTGAGTACACTCATTTTCTGCCATGGGAGCTTTGGGGAAACAGGTACCTTTAACCAAGACCTCAAAGGGGGAAAGAGAGCTGTGAGGAAATCCCACATGTGGCAGGTAGTCCACATGTATATCAACATCCCACCACAGCCTAAAAGATGCTGTTTGTCATGGTTAGCATTATTACATAAACTCCAGTGTTTCCTGTCACTCTCTGATGCCATCAATTTCAAGGTGTCCAGGTGCTGGGTTCCCTATACTGCTGAGGTCATGGCCAGACTCCTTGGTAAGGAATGGCCTAGAGGCAAAGACCATGTGCACAGGTTTAGGGCATGAACATGTTAACTTGCATACAGATGATGTGAGGTTAAATAAAAGTGAGAAAGTAAGAGGTGTGATCAAAGAAGAAAAACATGTTGTTGGATGGAATTTAGAAACAGATGGTGAATCGATGAGGCAGACACAGCAATATCGAGTGATTGGTTACCAGAAAGTACATCTAGCTTTTTCTAATTAAAAAAAGATTTAACTACTTCATTGCACTCTTCCCCTTTATGAAAGAGAACTTCTTCAATGTCAAACTTTACTGTTTATGTTGTTATAAAAAACAGAGCTCTTGCAGTTCAGGCAGGTAAGGAAAGGAAGTAGGAGTAAGTTGTTTGATAAAGGGCTTCTAAACAAAGCTGTAAAAATGAAATATGTGATGCAGGGATGACACTTAAGAAGCAAGAAATATAAATGCTTCATAGGAAGAAAAGCTTCAGAATCTGAAAACTACAGGATAAGGGGAAATGACTCTTTATTCTAAAGCCGTGCTAGACATTGCATTCACAAACACAGGTCATCTCGTCATGTAAATAACACCAAATACTTATGTGTTGTCCATTCCCCTATGTTGCCCTGTGCTCTTCACTAACCTGTTTCCTTCATAGCTGTTACTTGAAATTTATGGTAGAGACGAGGTATTGCCAAGCTGCCCAGGTGGGGCTTGAACCCGCAGGCTCAGGCAATCCACTCACCTTGACCTCCCAAAGTGCTGGGATTACAGGCTGAGCCACCAAGCCCGGCCTGCTACTTGACTTCTAATCGTTTCACTAAGTTCTCTTTCTGCCTTCCTCCTGTTATCTGGTGTATTAATTTTGCAATGTGGCAAAACAAATTACTGCAAATTAGAAGAACACATGTTTATTATTATCACAGTTCCTGTGACTCTGGAGTCCAGACAGGCCTTAACTCAGTTCTCTGCTTAGGGGCTAAGAAAGCTGCATTTAAGGTGTTGCCTGGGCTGTATTCTCAACTGGGAGCTCAAATGGGAAAAATCCGCTTCCAAGGCACACTCAGGTTGTGGGCAGAATTCATTTCTTTGTGACTACCTCGAGACTCAGCCTTGTTGCTGACAGTCAGTTGGATGCTACCCACATGTCCTAGAGGTCACTTACAGTTCCTCGACATCCAAGCTTTAAGCACAGTCACTAACGTTTTCAAATCACCCAGGAGAAACTCTAGCTCCAGTATGCTAAGACAGTCTTATTAACATAAGCCAATCAAGGGAGTAGCAGCCCATTTTTGTTGCCGTAGTCTATTGGCTAGAATCACCAGTCTCACCTCCATTCAGGAAAGGCAGATAGAGATCATGGGAGCCACCGTAGATGCTGTCCACCAAACAGAAGTCCATGCTTTAATCAATTATCTCTTAAAAGATTTATTTATCGCTTTAGCTATCCTGTCTCCTTCTCTGTCTTCTCTATTTTATTTATTTTATTTATAATTTTATTTCAAAGGTGTGGAGTACAATTCAGGGTTAGGTATATAAATGGTCACAGTACAGGTAAAGTTTGGGCTTCCCATTTGTCCTCACTTCACCTGGTTTGGGATCAGGTACCCTTATTAATATTATGTGTCTCTCCCCTCTCTCCTTTGGCAGTGATCTTCTACTGCCAATCTCTTTCATGTAGTATTATGATAAATAATACTACTTATGAGTGAGAACATATGGTACTCAGTTCTTTGTTTCTCTGATACATCACTGAGCATAATAGAATAAATCCATCCAAGTTGCTGCTCTGTCTTCTTTAATTCAAAGGATGGACCCTAGAACACATTCCACAAAGATCCAAAAGAACTCTCTGGGCTACTTCCTCTCCCCTTTCCAAAAGATAAGAAGCAAGGCATATTTCAAGACACAATCAGCAAAGATAAAATTCACAACATTCTTCTGGCAAAAATATCTTCTCTGTTTGGGAACCCTCTCCTGTGTAGCCCTGTTAGCAATGCCTCACATCTGGACATTGGAAACATTGGTACATGGGGTTGGTGGGGCAAAAAAGAAAGTGGGTCAGATTCCAAGTATTTATCTAATGGGACTAATCTTTTTTTGTGTGTGGAAGAGCAGATGAGGAGGAGTTTCTGCTATTCTGTGTTTAGCATTTATTAAAATAAAACAGGAATTCTATTTTCCCATAAATTTAGTTCCTAGAGTTTAAGTCTCTGAAGAGCCATGATTCCACTTTTAGGGATTTATTCACTTTTCCTAATCGACATGGAAGCCAAAGTAAGCAATCTGAAGTTCACTTTGTAACCCTGACAACTTTACAAACAAAATACTTAATATTCAATTTTGTTTTGTCTTAAAATGATCTTTCAATTATGTAAAAATACTCGCTTTCAGAGTGTTCTGGAGCTGAAAGGCTGACACTGCTATAAGCAGTGTTGTCTGTTCTTGGTCTAGGATTGAGCAATGCTGTCCTCACAGGTGATTATGGAACTGCTGCCACTCTTTATCTCTGCTTTGTATTGGGTTTCATAGTGCATAATTACATTCTTAGAAGGCTCTGCTTATATGGCTCTTTAGAAGCAAGCATGTTTTTCACTAAATATAGAGGAAAATTACTTTAAAATGTCTTTTAGTGTAACATTTGACCTGTATAGAAGTATTTTCAGATCTCTCTCATTTGACCCTATGAACAGTAGCATAAAAAGGTCAGGTGGCAGGGGCCATGAACCCCACCGAGTAGGAGAGGAAGCAGCTCAGAGAGGACACATAATTTTTCAGGGGCTCCCAGGCAATAAAGGACTGAGGTCCCATTGAATCGACCCATGTCAACTCTGCAGAGAGCTCTTCCACTTGATTCCTGGCTAAAACAGATGAGCTTTGTGCAAAATGAGGCAGACATCAAGTCCAGAGAAAAACTTGTAAAAAGGACTGTTTTCCTCTTGCACTTAAGGGAGCAAAGTTTTAATTTATTACTTTCTAAAGTTTCAGATTAAACTATATTTACATTTAATAAATATGACAGTGACCGATTTGCATTCACCTTTCGAAAAAAAGGTTGTCTGAGTAAGAAAAATATGATGAGTTCTCTTTTATGTGCCAGGAAATGTTGTAATTGTGCATTATATTATTGAGCCATCTGATAAGCACATAAATCACTTGAAATGTCAGCACACAGATGTGTTGATTTTGGCTGTGTTATGCTGTCAAGTTACTTTTCAGCTTATGTTATAAGAAAGAACTTATAAAGATACCTTTATGATAGATGTAAATGTGTATTTGAAATGGAAGGTCATTTTCAATTTGAAAAACAGGCTGCTGACAAACGCATCCTTGGAGTCAGAAGACCACATCACACCTAAGAGAATTCTGTGGACATTCACTGTGTTTCTGCTGGGAGTCTTGACTCAGATTCCATTTTGCTTTTTAGTAAATATTGATTTATATCATAACAAATTTTATTTGAGATTTTTAAAACTAAACTAAATTTTCTTAATAAACTATATACGTGTGTGTGTGTGTGTGTGTGTGTGTGTGTGTGTGTGTGTGTGTATACTGCATCATCTGTAAAATATTTTTTAACCCCTAAAATTTGAAAAACTTCTTTTTACATTACCTTTCTCAGACTCTGTTGAATATGTAGTACTCCTCCTCAGAGACTGTAAGCAGAGATCTGGAGGTTTGAACACAAGTGATGAGTTTGCATCTACTGGACATATGAGTGGATAATGAGGAAGAGTTAGAGTGATCATTTAAAAGATTAAGCTGTAAGATGCAAACACTGTTTGAAATATAAACCACAGATACACAAAGGATCTGCACTTTTTAGAAATGGAAAATTGATTTTTAGCTGCTGCATTTTTCTAGCACACCTAAAAGGTGACGTGGGAAATTTCTTCCTAGCATTTCTGCTGGTGAAAATTTGCTGCATGTTTTGGCAAATAGTAAACATTTAAAAGTCAGCATACTAATGTCACCAGAAATTAAAGATAGAATACTATTTCTTAGTCTGCCTAAGTCAAAAATTTTAAATTTATAACATATCATGTGAACACACACTACTTTTTAAAAATGGCATGAAATGCTGCTGGAATGCATTCTGGGGCCACCAATTATGTTCTGGTAACTGATTTTTATGTTCTCTGAGACTGAAACAACAAGAAAGCCAGTCATTTGCAACGGGGATCGTCTGAATAACAGTTGATAACTAGAAACAGTACAATTTTTGAGGTAAACATAAAAAGACTGAAAAACAAAGACACAAAGGCTTGGGCAAGTCTAATGATCACACTATAAAAAGAACCTGATGTCCAATAGGGTTAAAGGTACTGTTCGAGTGGAAGACATGCTGAAAATCTAATTACCTTTACTTCTGATACAGCCCATTTAAATTGGAATGTCACTTTCTTAGATGGTAAATATTTGGCTTCCTAACTGTGATTAGTTACTAAGAAAACCACTCTGCAAATTCACTCAAACTGTCCCACAGCAGCCTACTTCTCCCGTGGCTGTTTTTGTTTCCACCATGTGGGACTTTTCCTTCCCCAAACACGTAAAGCCCTTTCGAGATACTTGGCAATTGCAAGAGCCCTTCTCTCTTTTAATGAATTTGCAACTCCTACTCATCCTTCAATGTCCAGGCTTGCCTGGGCTCTTTGTTCAGACATACGCACTTTGTTCATAATATACACAAGGGGCCCCACCTCTGAGATGTAATATGTGTACACACAAGCCTGCTTCTACCCTATACCCAATACCCACAAGGGGACTTTAGAAGCCTGGGTGCCTAGCACATTCTAGACACTTAATAACTATTGGATTGACGTTTGGATAAATGGAGTATGAAAACAAATTAAACAGAGGCAGTTGCTATTGATTGGCACATAGCATAGTGAAACAGAGATTTTCAGATGGAAAGGAGCCTCAAAAATCTTCGAAGCAATGCCTCTTATTTTACAGCCGAGGTTCAGAAAAGTAAATTAGTTTACATAAGATCACCAAGTTGATACACACCAACTTTCTGATTTAAATCCATATTAGCCAGGTTTTGTTCTACACCGAAAAGCATCTGATGGAAGGAACTTTGGTCTGTAAACTACATCGTGGTAATTTGAAATTTTACCAAAGAATACAAGCAGTCTATAATCCCAGCACTTTGGGAGGCCAAGGTGAGTGGATTGCCTAAGACCCCATGTTCGAGACCAGCCCGGGCAACTTGGCGAGATCTCGTCTCTACAATAAATCAAAAATTAGCTGGGCGTGGTAGCATGCATATGTACTTCCAGCTACTTGGAAGTCTAAGGCGGAAGGATCGCTGCAGCCCAGCAGGTTGATGCTGGGTTGGCCATGAGTATGCCATGGCACTCCAGCTTGGGGAACAGAGTGAGACTCCAACACAAAAACAAACAAACAAAAAGAATACAAGCAGCAATTCTGCAAGTACTGGGGAGCCCTTGATGACTGAGCTTTTTACAGAAGCTACTCTTTTAGTTTTTATTATTGCAGTAGTTTGTAGGTCATATCCTTTTATTTATTAGCTTAAGAAAAGTAGTACTGAACATTTTATATAGGTACCCATTTCTGAATCAGGGCACTTAACTCCACCTTCATTGTTCTCATAAGCATTTATCTTGTTTTCCAGGTTCTATTTTCTGTCATGCATTGCAACGCTATTCTTTTTAATATGAAATTTTACGTTTTACTGTAAACCTTAGTTGGCTCTAAAAGTAAAAAATGCATTAATTCCAACAGCAGGGTGACCCAAAACAAGAGAGATCTTAGTGTTTAAAATAATAATACAAATCTATCCATACAACTATGAAAATCAGATTTAAAATTGTGTAAATTAATGTTATGAATTTTAAAACAATTTTATCTGGCCCTCTGGTGCTATGCACAGTACATAAAACCACTAGCAAAAGAGTCCAGACCAACACAAAATCAAGGCCAATGTGCTCATTTAAAAAGGCAAGTTGTGATTGTTTTTTCTTTGAACCAAAAGTGGATTTCAGCAACAGAGATAAAACATTTGAGACCAGAGGGTGCAAGGCTTTTATTTATTACTTTGCTGTACAAAACCCACCCATTTCCCCAAGCTTCCTGGGCACTGCACCAACACACAGACACCACAATTATGTTCAATTAAGCCCTGTCACTAAGAACCCACACTTCATATTTATAATCAAGAGTGAAGAAAAAAGTGTCTTTAAGGAATATTTTGTCCAACCATATTTAACACAAAAATAGACATTTTTTCCTAACATCTATGCCATACTAAGTCTAGCTAAACTAGAAAATTTGTATGACAGAACAGAGACCTTATGTTGATCATGAGAGATTTTAATTCTGTTTAATTCTGTTTATTTCTGATTCTTTTCTCTAGAGCAATCAACATGCATGGGAATACAGTATACAATTAGCAACAAAGAGAATCTAGACACCAAGCAGAAGGACTCTCTCTCTTCTCCTACAGGCTTCCTTTGTTCAGAATAGAGTGGAAGGAGGAAGGGTCAAGGGGATGTCTTAGGAGAGAATCAAAGAAATTAAAATTGTAGAAACCATGTCATGCTTGGTCATCATGCATGTGTGTCTGTGTGTGTGTGTATGTGTGTGTGGTATGGATGTGGGGTGTGTGTGGGGGGAGCATGTGCTTTGTGTGTGTGTGTGTGTGTGTGGGTGTGTGTGTGTGTGAATAGTGTATATGTGTGTGTGGTATGTGTAATGTGTGATATGTGGTGTGTGTGAATGTGTGAATGTGTGTGGTGTGTATGTGCATGCACATACCACACACCTCTGAGGTGTGTGTGGTATATGTGGTGTGTGCATGGTGTGGTGTGTATATGTGCATGTTTGTGGTGTGTGTGACATGTATGGGTATGTATGTGGTGTATGTAGTGAGTGTGATGTGTGTGGTGTGTGTGTAGTGTATGTGATGTATGGTGTTTATATGGTGTTGTGTAATGTGCATGTGTGTGGTATGTTCGTGATGTGTTTGGTGTGAGTGTGTGTGGGGTGTGAGTGTGGTGTGTGTGGTGTTTGTATGTGATGTGTAGTGTGTATGCAGTGGTGTGTGTGTATAGTGTGTAGATGTGTGTGGTGTGTGTGTAGTGTAAATGTGTATGTTGTGTGCAGTATTGTGTGATGTGTGTGTATGAGATGTGTGTGTGTGATCTGTGGTGTGTGCGTATTGTGGTGTGTGTGATTTGCAGTGTGCATATGTATGGTGTGTGTGTGGTGAGTATGTTGTATGTGGTGTGTGTGTAGTGCCTTGTGTGTGGTGTGTGGTGTATGTGAGGTACATTTCTGTGGTGTGTGTGTGGTGTGTGTATGGTGTATGTGTGGTTTGTAGTGTGCATGTGTGTGATGTGTGTGCATGTGTGGTATGTAAATGGGGTGTGCGTGTGTGTGTGGTGTGTGAGTGGTATATAGTGTGCATGTGTGTGATGTGTGTGTGGTGAATGTGTGGTGTACATGTGTGTGGTATATGTGTGATGTGTGGTGTGCATGTGTGTGTGTGTGCACGCGTATGCTACCCTGGCTTCATGCTACCCTGGCTTCATGCTGTGGGGCACAGCACCTCTACAGGTAAGCCCTGCTTCCTCATCTGTCCCTTCCAACAGCACTCCGGTCCCAGGCAGAGAGCTGTCCGAGTTTGACTGGGCTGGATTTTTGAGCAGTGCTGGAGCAGATGACGTGTGGGCAGCCACCCTTCAGGGCCTCAGATGTTTCTCGATCTAGATGAAGTTCAGCAAAATGATCTCCCTACCTTCCTGCCTCTGCAAACACCAGTCACCAAATAAAGGGCACTTAGTGCATCCTTCCAGATTCCTTCTGTAGAGTCCTAGAGTCCTAGAATTTTTTCCTGGACAGGGGACATTTAAAGGCCTGTCATTAAACTCGGGGCCAAACATGATTAGAATTGCTGTCTTTCTTTGTTATCATATACAGTTGTTAATCACAACTGTACCACAACCCCACTTGGTCTCCCAATTGATTCCCTGTATGGTATCCCATCCCTTCCTAAATGGAACCTCACCAATATTTGTTGAGAAGAGAATCTAGCCACTGAAGGGATGTACTCTCATCCGCATTTCTGCTCCCAGTTAGAGTGTCATGTGCTTGGACCTTTACCTGCTGTTTTCCATCTGACATTCCCAGCGCCCCCTACAGGCCTGTCACCCACCTTCTCTCTTGCACACACTGCTTCCTCTACAGCGTGCCTTGCTGGACTTCTCTCATTTCTGCAATTTCTGTAGCAGCTCTGTTGCTTTTTGTCACTCTTGGATCCCTGAAATTCCATTAGCCAGTCTTAACACCCTATTTCCCAAGACACTGTGGACCAGTTTCCCTGACTTAGTCTCTCTTCCTCTTCCTGTGTCTGTCCTTCCTCTGGTCTAGCCCTCCATCATCACTGAGTTTCAGATCTGAATGGTCTACCTGTCTGGCCCTAGCAAGACAATCAATCTAAAACACACAGCTTGCCTTTAGTCCCCTAAGTCTGACACTCACTTGGCAAAACAACATCCGATTTTATATTCTACTGACTTCCTCTGTTTGTTCCTAGATCCTTATCTACCATTTCTAACTTGGACATGGTAACCCACTCTGATTCCTGAAGGCTGTCATTGGCTGTCAGTTGAATACTCTTTATCTTGATTTAAAATTGGATTGAATTGAATTAACAGTGCAAAATAAGAAAGGCCCTGTCCTTTCCCCTATCAGGTTGTCTCTGGGTTTTCAGTTCTTTCACTACTCTTTGAATCCAGAGACCTTTACCTCATTTTATTTACCACATTATGGACAAAGCACTCAAGTAATTCTCATGGACCTTAATCTCTTCCTGACAAAGTTTATGCTGCACGGTGCTGCCAGGTTCGCAGAAGCTTAAACATGAAATTCTAAACATGAATTTCTGAAAGCACCACCTTAATACTTTCCTCTCCAGAGGTCTTTTTCTTCATGCAGACATTTCTTTAGTTATTTACATGTAATTTTTTTCTTGCTGTTTATATTTGAAGAAAAATTGGCCCTAATATATTTTTAAAACAAACTTCAACTTCCATTCCTGATCCAATCTCTTTCATTTTGTCTGGACTGCATTCACTAAGCATGATCTGGATGCCTCGTGCGTGCACATCTTGCTGTAAATTTGGAAAATACAAAGATGGCAGAAACACGACTGGAGCACTCAGGGAGCACAGAATCAAGCATAGGATCAACATTCATGGGCAGATCACTGCAAACAAAATGTGATAATACTCCAAGGAAGGAATACATCAAAGAGTACAGAACTTTAGTTGGGAACAACAGTTATAGAATCTAAGACCCATCCTTGTTCATGTGGTTCCCATGAAGTAATTATAAAATAGCTCTCCACTCAGAGGAAAGGAATTACAAGAAAGTACCTCCTTTTGAGAAAACCAATGAGAAAAAAACATTCCCCTACTTCAGGTTTCTGTGGCCACTCAAGAATGGACAACTGGGAACCAGAACACAGGTGGAAGTTTAACTTCATTGGTCCACATTAACCAGGGAAACCTTTGTAGGGGCAACCTGAACAGCTTAGCACAGTGGCCCTGTATCCCACAGACTTGATGCATGGCCACTTCATGCTATATGACCTTGAAGCAGTCACACAGTCCCTCTGAGGCTTTCTGAATCATAAAATTAGACAACAATAGAAACTAGCTCACAGAATTATTAGATTAATAACAAGAATACTTACTACATTTCCTAATGCCTAATAAGCACTCAACAAAAATTGTTATTATAAAACATTACTATTATCATTATTATAGAGACAAAAAAGGAGAGGTCAACTCTACTTCAAAGAGAATGCCAGGGAATGCTTTACAAAAATATGTGGTCCTCAGGTCCTGTCCTCAAATAAGAGTTAGAAATGTCAAGAAGAAAAGCAGCAAATAAATCCGTGGAGCAACCAAAATTCTCAATAAAGGCAGGAGTGTCCAGGAGAGACTGGAAGGAGCAGAAACTGGAGAGATTTGCTACAAGATAATTGAAGAAATGAAAGAGGCTGCTTAATGAAGTTCTTGGAGCTCTTTATGTTTAAATTTCAAGTGAATCCCAAATATGTGTACACAAGAGGGGACTCAGAAAGACCCAGAATTATTTTTTTGGAGCATGGGCCCCTTGTAGTACAGGCTTCCACTCCTAGGTGAACGTTCTGGGAACCCATCAGCATCAGTGTACCAGCTAGCATTGTTGTGAGAGGCTGCATTGGCTTCAGTTAATTTTTTTGGAGATTCTTTTAATGTGTTTTCCCATTTCATGATGGGTGGTTTCAGAGTGCACCTGCCCACACTGAGCTAAGTGTTCAGTAGTTTTTTACCAAAACATGACCCTTGTGCCCTATCCTCCCTATTCACCTAATCTCACCTCAAAAATACTTTTTTGTTTTTGTTTCCCTGGATGCAAAAAGTTCTCAGAAAGAAACGTTTTGAAGATTTTGAAAAGGTGAAACAAAAAATGGCAGAAGTACTAAAAGGCATCAAATTTGATGAGTTCAGAAACTGTTGTGAGCAGTGGAAAAAGCATCTCAGTAGTTGTATTGCATCAAACAAAGAGTACTTTGAAGGTGACTGAAGTTTAAACATGTAAGAATAAATACACAATTTTTTATAAATAAATTTTGGGTTATTTTGAGTCTTCCTCATACATTGTTATTGATATGTTAATTGTTGTATTCATTTTTATCCCATTTAGTAATGGAAAAATAAAAACAATAAAATTTTTTTGAAAATGTAGGACTCTCGTAAGCATTGTGCCATGTAAGAAAAGTGGCAGAACATTTGGAAAGTCAATAAATATTTTTAATTAGTGTAATTAAATTTTATTATTATGATACATAGTTTTCAAAAAAAAAAACCTTTAAAGCTCATGAATTAGTTTATTTTGGAAAAACCTACAATGTGAAAATGCAAACATGTATGGAAGTTAATTATGCATAGTTTCTATACAGGAGCAAGTCTATCTTTCATTAAGGAAAGCCTAATTTTGTGATATAATTTATTAAATATTACAACTTAAATTGTTATTTTATGTTTTTGTACCATATTTATATTGTGCAGAGGCAGCAGAAATGTAGAAATTTGAAAACTAGTTATACAATATAATTAATTCAGCTAGCAGATGGCAAAGTCTTTCTTCAAAATGAATGGCTCCATGTTAGTGATATAGCTGTATTACTAATAAAAAAACTAATAATAAAAAGAGGTCATGTGAAATACCAAATAATAAAAATAAAGAGCTTTGATTTTAAACACTTCATGCATTAGCTTTTGCTAGGCCTAGAGTTACAATATGTGGGCTAGCAGAGTTCTTTTTTTTTACTTTTAATTTTTTATTTAAAGATGTGGGGTACAATTCAGGGTTAGTTATACAAATTATTCATTATACAGGTACCCTTATTGATGAGGTATGCCACTTTTCCCTTGGCAGATTCCCACTACTGCCAATCCTGCCTCCTCATCCCCCGCCCTTGGCACTTTTCCACTACTGCCAATCTTTTTCTTATAGTATTATGATAATTGTTCAAGGTCCACTTTTGAGTGAGAACATATGATAATCAGTTCTTTGTTTCTGTAATAAATGGCTCAGTATTATATACTCTAAGTCCATCCAGGTTGCTGTGAAGTTCTTGATTTTGTCATTCTTTTTGGCTGCATAATATTCCTTTGTGTATATGTACCACGTTTTTTTATCCAGTCCTCTTTCAGTGAGCAGCCTGATTGGTTTCATGTTCTTGCTATTGTGAACAATGCTGCAATAAACATACATGTGCAGGTATCTCTTTCATAGAGTGATTTGAGTTCCTCCATGTATATTCCCAGTAGGTGGATAGCAGGAATGTATGGAAGGTCAATTTTTAGATCTTTTAGGAATCACCACACTGTTTTCCACAGAAGCTGTACTAGTT
Source organism: Carlito syrichta (assembly GCF_000164805.1). Taxonomy (NCBI): domain Eukaryota; kingdom Metazoa; phylum Chordata; class Mammalia; order Primates; family Tarsiidae; genus Carlito; species Carlito syrichta. The sequence continues at coordinate 239,070 of NW_007251755.1, forward strand.
TACACTCCCACCAACAGTGCAGAAGTGTCCCCTTTTCACTACATCCTCTCCAGCATTTGTTGTTTTTTGAGTTATTAATGATGGCCATTCTGACTGGAGTTAGGTGGTATCTCAGTATAGTTTTAATTTGCATTTTTTTGATGACTAGTGAGACTGAGCATTTTTTCATGTATCTTTTGGCTGCTCATATCTCTCCTTTTGAGAAGTGTTTACTCATATCTTTTGCCCACTTTGTAATGGGTCTGTTTGCTTTTTTCTTTTTGGCACATCTAAGTTCCTTGTAGATCCTAGATGTTAGGCCTTTGTCAGACATAGAGTTACCAAATATTTTTTCCCAGTCTGTAGGCTGTCTCCCTGCTCACTTGATGGTTTCTTTGACTTTGCAGAAGCTTGTCAGTTTGTGAGGTCTCACTTGTCTATCTTATCTCTTATGGCTTGGGTGTATGGGGTTTTGATCAGTAATTGGTTGACAGTTCCAGTTTCCATAATGGTGTCTCCTGCATTCTCTAAGTTTCTTACAGTTTGAGGTTTTACATTTAGGTCTTTGATCCATTTAGAGTTGATTTTTGTGTATGGTGAAAGGTAGGGGCCTTGTTTTAATCTTCTGCATATGGTCAGCCAGTTTTCCTAGCACTATTTACCGAACAGGTTCTCCTCTCCCCAGTGGTTGGTAGGCTTTGTCGAAGATGAGTTGGTTGAGAAATTGAGGTTTTACTTCTGGAATCTCTATCCTGTTCCATTGGTCTATCTGCCTGTTCTTGTACCAATACTAGGCTGTTTTGATTATTGTAGCTTTATAATAATGTTTAAAGTCTGGCAGTATGATTTCTCCTGCTTTTCTTTGTTTTTGCTGAGGATCGTTCTGGCGATTTGTGGTCATTTATGTTTCCATATAAATTCCTGTATTGTCATTTCCAGGTCTGAGAAGAATGCTGCTGGTAATTTAATAGGTATTGTATTAAATCTGCCTTGGGTAGGATGGGTAGGATGGAAATTGACTATGTCACGAGAAAACTACCTACAAATAAAAGCCCTGAACCAGATGGCTTTCCCACAGAATTCTACAAAACATATAAGGAGGAACTGATACCAATCCTACTGAAAGTATTCCAGGCAATTGAGAAAGATGGAACTCTCCTGAAATCATTTTATGAAGCTAACATCACCTTGATACCCAAACCAGGTAAAGATCCACAGAAAGAGAACTACAGGGCAATATCCTTGATGAACATAGATGCTAAAATTCTCAACAAGATCCTAGCAAACCAGATCTAACAACACATCTCAGAAATCATCCACCATGACCAAGTAGGCTTCAACCCCGGGATGCAGGACTGGTTCAACATTTTGTAAGACCATGAAAGTAATTAAATACATCAACAGATGTAAAAACAAAAACCACATGATTATATTATTAGACACGGGAAAAGCTTTAGATAAAATCCATTACCCTTTCTTGATAAAAACTGTCGAACATCTAGGCATAAATGGAACATACCTCAAAATAGTAAGAGCCATCTATGAGAAGCCCACAACCAGCATACTGCCAAACAGACAGAAATGGAAACATTTCCCCTGAAAATTGGAACAAGACAAGGATGCCCATTCTCACCCCTCCTTTTCAACATAGTTTTGAAGTCCTAGCTAGAGCAATCAGACAAGAGAAGGCGATCAGGTGTATCCAAATAGGAAAAGAGGAAGTCAAGTTATCCCTCTCTGCAGATGACATGATGCTATACCTTGAAACCCCAAGAAAGTCTGTCAAAAACCTCCTTGTACTGATAAAGCACCTTGGTAAAGTCTCAGGGTATAAAATAAATGTGCAAAAGACAGTCGCATTTCTGTATACCAACAATAAACAAACAGAAACTCAGATAAAAAGCACAATCCCATCACAATGCGACAAAAAATCAAATACCTTGGCATCTTCCTAACCAGAGATGTAAAAGACCTTTGCAACGAAAAGTACAAAACACTTCTCAAAGAAGCCAAAGATGACACAAACAAATGGAAAAATATTCCATGCTCATGGATTGGAAGAATCAACATTGTTAAGATATCCGTCCTATGCAAGAGAATCTACAGAGTTCTTTAAAGATATTCAGAATTTGCTTAATTTTCAGTTACTTTTCATTCTCAGATTCAGTGTTTTTAGGTTATACTGCAAAACTATATAGTGTCAGAGTTACAAGAAAAAGTTTGACTAACACTTTAAAATACTCTACTCTGATCACCCCCAGAGATATTTAAGAAGCAAAAACAAAGATCATTTCATCTTCTCCCCAGGAGTTCACAATATACTGCTTTTAATTATAAACATATTTTATTCATATACACAGAACAATGTAATGTTCAAACTTAATAAAAGTTAACATTGCAACATATTTATTTCAAATGTATATTCATTTCAAAATATGTATGCAAATGTATGTATATATTGTGTATTTACATATGTGTATATTATATATAATTATATATATGTATGTATTTAATGCCAGTACCATCGTATCTTGATTATTGTAGCTTTGCAGTGAGTTTTGAAATCAAAAAGTATAAATCCTCCAACTTTGCTTTTTTGTTTGAGATTGTTTTCTGCCATTTTGGGTCTCTTGAGTTTCCATATGAATTTTAAGATCAACGTGTCAGTCCCTGCAAAGAAACCAGTTGAGAGTTTGATGAGGATTATTTTGAGTCAGCATATCAATTTGGGAGTATTACCATTCAACAATAATAAGTCTTCCAATGCATGATTTTATATTTCCATGTGTTGTAGTCTTCCTCAATTTCTTTCAACATTGCTGGGTAGCTTTTAGTGTACAAATCTTACACTTACTTTGTTGAATTTATTCCTAAATATTGTTTTATTTTCAGTGTTACTGTAAGTAGAATTGTTTTCTTAATTTCACTTTCGGATTGTTCATCACTAGGATATACAAGTACAGTTGATTTTTTATAAGGATCTTTTATCCTACAAACTTGGTGAACTTGTGTATTACTTCTAATAATTTTTAGGGAATTCCCTGGGATTTTCTGTATATAAGATTGTGCCATCTGCAAATAGAGATAGTTTATGTCTTTTCCAATATAAATGACTTTTATTTAATTTTTTTGCCTAAATTGTTGTCTTGGCCAAAATGCCCATTAAAAAAAACCAATGCAGGTTAAGCTAACACTTTTGAATGGTACAATGTCAGATCAGCAAGAGTGGAAAACTAAAGGATATTAGGAAAATAAATAAGAGGTTTGTGTGAACTAGCTACAGTTTCACAAGAAAATGTAGTCAGGTGCTGAGTTGCTCAGTCTCTAGATTAGTTCAAGGGTTTCATTGTGCCTTGGTGCCACTGGTTGGAGTGAGAGGTGGGAAAGGAGAAGAATATTATCTACTGACTTTTTCTAGTTTCCTACCTCAGTGGTCAGAGTCCACATTCCAGTACACACTTCATATTTCTGGGCTGTGTTACCTGGCCTCTACGGGCTGCTGCTCAAGAAACCACAACCTGCAGCGTGTGGCTTCATTAGAACCAGAAGTGGTGAGAGAATCCTTGACCTTGGGAGGGTCAAGCTGAGTTAGAAGCTTGATATGTCCAGTCAAGACCTCACTCTAGCCTTCACAACAGGGGCATTGGAACAGTTGGTGGTGGCATTAGAAGGAAAAGTGATGGTAGCATTATCCATGTAGATACCATAGGTAGCTCTCTCTGTTTCATTTCAGAGTTATAAATGTTTGTCTATCTACAACTTATTTTATCATTTATGTTAATGTTTCCATATTTTTAAATAATGTATTTTAAGATTTTTCCAAATTGATACATATAATTCTGTTAGATTCATTTTATCTATTGAATGAATATAATCCAATCTAGTTATCACTTCTGCTTTTAAACTTTATGATTTTTCATAATTATTTCCATAATAATAATGCTGTAGACAACTGTGTTGCATATGTCTTCTTGTATTCATGCGTGATAGCTTATTTCAGAATATGTCTAGAAGTGCCATTACTGTATAAGTGAATGTATGAATTTTTGATGTCACTAATATTACTAATATTACTAATTTGTCTTACAAAGTTATAAGGCAATGTGTGATGATCCCCAGCAGGAGCTGGGAGTTACTGTTGCTCTGTCTACTCACCAACACATAGTATTTTTGAACCTTTAGAATTGAGTGCGAAATAGAAGCTGAGTTCTGTTGTAGTTTGTATTTCTCTGATTATGAGTGAAACCTATAATCTTTTCATTTATATTTCTTGTGATATAATTTTTTATACTCTCTGAGCTATTTCTCTTTTGTCTGTAATTTTTCTACTAATTTGTTTGCTTTTTACAATAATTTATCATAGTTCTTGTGACTTTTGTAAGACTATCTTCTCTTGGACTCTAATTTTTTTTCTTTTAGCTTAGTTTACTACATTTTAATTGTTTGGAAATTTTCATTTTAATATAGTAAAATGTGTTATTTTTAGGTTTTGTTTAAAAATTATTTTCTACTTCATGTCACAAATGCTGGCTTCTGTATTTCCTTTTTACATTTAAGATATTTCATCTATTGGGACTTAATTTGGCAGATGGTGAAAAGAAAAACTCAATATTTCTTTTCTTTTTTTTTTTTTTTTGAGTTGGAGTCTCACTCTGTCGCCCAGGCTGGAGTGCAGTGGCCGCTCCTGGGCACTGCAGCCTCGACCTGCTGGGCTCTGGCGATCCTTCCGCCTCAGTCTTCCCAGTAACTGGAATTACAGGCATACGTTACCACGCCCGGCTGATTTTTTTTTTTTATTTATTGTAGAGATGAGGTCTCACCAAGTTGCCCAGGCGGGTCTCGAACACGCTGGCTTAGGCAATCCACTCACCTCAGCCTCCCAAAGCGCGGGATTACAGGCTGAGCCAACGAGCCCGGCTTCAATATTTATTTTCTATATCAATAGCCAATTTCTGCAGCATCATTTATTGAATCCATGTCTATTCTATGCCAAACTTTCAAATGACTCTGTTTCTGTCTTTATTTTGTTACAGTTGTCCACCTCTCTATCCTTATGGCAGTATCACTGTTTACTTGTAAAACTTTTCTTTCCTTAAGTCTGAATCTTAGGCATCAGCCTGTCACCATTCTCCTCTCCACCTTCAGCCCTGCCTCTAATTGTCTGGGTTCTTATTGGTCTTTTTTCTGATCTGTTTAGCTCATTTATTCAAAATTCTAAAGGAATTTGGCATTGCAATGTGCTGAATTTCAGAGTAAATGGCGTAAAGGGATATTGAGGCTTCTCATTTATGACATAGGCTATAGCTTTTCGTGTATTTAGGTACTCTTTCAGGTATTCAAAAGTGTTGAAATTCTTTTCCTAAAGACTTCAATCTCTGTACAAATTTCTATTCTATAAGTACCATAAAAACGTTTGTCTAGTGAATGACTTTTTAATTTATATTTCCAGTTGGATGAGACTAGTGAATAGAATCGTTACAGATTTCTCCATAACAATCTTATATAAAGTTACCTTGCTAAACTTTCATATTCATTGTAAAGTTTTTTTTTTTTCCTTTTCTATCATATCCTTTGCACATAATAGCAGTTTCTCTTCTCCTATTTCAGTTTATGTGGTTATTGTTTATTTTCCCTTCTTATTGTTAGTCTTTTATACCATGTTTAAGATAAAAGTGATAGGAATATGACATCAACTGTCTGATTTGAAGGAGATGTTTCTATAATTTCACCATAAAATTAATGTTTGCTATAAAAGTGGGATAGGATATTTACTATTCATTAAAGAAATGTGCTTTTTTTTTTAAGTCAGTCTCACTCTGTTGCTCAAGCTAGAGTGCAGTGGCATGGTTACAGCCACTGCAGCCTCAACCTGCTGGACTCAGACTGTCTTTCTACTCAGCCTACCAAGTAGCTGGAACTACAGGTGTGAGCTGCCACTCCTGGCTAATTTTTTGATTTATTGTAGAGCCGAGGTCTCACCAAGTTGCCAAGGCTGGTTTTGAACCCCTGGGCTTAGGCAGTCCTCCACCCTCGGCCTCCCAAAGTGCTGGTATTACAGGCTTGAACCACTGCACCCAGCAAGAAATGTACCTTTTATTTCTAATTTTAGAAGTTGGTTATTTCAAAAAACTAATAAAATAGTCAAAATTTGACAAAATTATACAGGAAGATAAAAATAAAGAAATATTCACAATGAAAAACTGGACAGAAATATAGACTCAGTAGTAAAATTTTAGTATAAACATCTTGTGCCTGTACCTTTAAGATACAGTAAAAAAAATTTTAGAATGTTGTAGTGTGTTTATAGTATGTATGCTCAGGAAAAAAGCATAAGAAAGGAAAGGAAAGGAAAGAAACCTCAAATAAATCTATCATCATTAAATACATTGAATCAGACTTTACAGCTGCCAGAAAACATACACTGTCTGTGTTAAACATACCACTCCATGGAAGACAAGAGTGTGAATTCTTCCAAATTCTTTGTGAAAATATGACTTCCTGGCAACAAAACAGGGCAGGGAATGTCCAAGAAAGGAGAGTAATTGGGACTCTCCCTTATGAACAATGATGTGGAAGTCCTAAATAGAATTTTAGTCAAAGGAATGCACCATAATTTAAATATGTATCCTAGTAAAGAAAATTTATTCAAGGAATGCATAAGATGTTTTAACTTTAAAAATCTGCTAATGTTAATCACCAAGTTAGAAAATGAAAGCTGAAGGATGTGGATATCTTGATGGTGGTAGTGCAAATTGGTAAAACCACTTTGAAAAATTGTTTGTCCTTGTCTTTGAAGTTAAACTTTTGTACACTCTCCAATCAAGAAAATCTCATTACCAAGTAAATACATTGCCAAGAAAAACTTTTGAGTATCTTTACCAAGGGACAAGTACAAGAATGTTCATCACTATTATTTTATAATTACCATGTGCTAACTGATTGAGCCACTGGAGCTGCCATAAACTTATTTTAAAAGACAGAAATTGTTTTTTTCAAATACTAATGAAAGGAAAAATAACAAAAATATTGCCATATGTGTACACATGGAGTATTATGTAGCAGTAAAAATACACGACCTTTATAACTATAAACAAACATTTGGATGAATATAAGTAATGTAATATTTAGTAAATAGTAAGTTCTAGAAGATTCCTATATGACACTCTTTAAACATTTTTTATTTATGGATACATTTATATTTATTGCAATTATATTTTAAGAAGCAAGAAAACAATAAGTAATATAGATTTGAGTAGCTTGGGTCTAAGAAGCAAAGGACAGGACATACCAAGTGCACTGGATGTTGCCAGTATTACATTTCTCAGGTTGGTTGGGAGTTGGTTTTGTGGCTTTTGTTATGTATTAATTAATTAATTAATTTTAAAAAGACACTTTCCTGATTATCTCAATATAAACAGACCCATAATTTGACAGAACCTGACACCTATTCATGATTTAAATTTTTTGTAGAATAAAAATAATAGGCCGGGCTCGGTGGCTCAGCCTGTAATCCCGCGCCTTTGGGAGGCTGAGGTGAGTGGATTGCCTGAGCCCGTGGGTTCGAGACCCACCTGGGCAGTGAGACCTCATCTCTACAACAAATCAAAAAATCAGCCAGGCGTGGTAGCGCATGCCTGTAATTCCGGCTACTTGGAAGGCTGAGGCGGAAGGATCACCAGAGCCCAACAGGTCAAGGCTGCGGTGGCCGGGAGCAGCCACTGCACTCCAGTCTGGGCAACTGAGTGAGACTCCAACTCAAAAAAAAAAAAAAAAAAAAAAGAATACAAATAATAGAAGGGAAAGTTCTTTTTTAAAAATTTATTTATTTATTTAACAAACAGAAACATTTTACTGCATGTTTCTTCTTTTTTAATTTTTTTATTTTAAAATTGTGGGATACAATTCAGGGTTAGGTATACAAATATTCATTGTGGAGGTACCTTGTTGATGAGGTGTACCTCCCCTTCCCCAGGCAGTTTCCCATATACTGCCAATACCACCTCCCATTCCCCCACACCCCACAGTTTCCCACTACTGTTGATCCTTTTCTTATAGTATTATGATAGTTGTTCAAGGTTCACTTATTTGTGAAAACATGTGATACTCAGTTCTTTGTTTCTGTGAAAGATCACTCAGTATTATAGACTCTAAGTCCATCCAGATTTCCACAAAGTTCATGATTTTGTTCTTCTTTGTAGCTGCATAATATTCCATTGTGTATATTTACCACATTTTTTTATCCAGTCCTCTTTTGATGGGCAGCACAGTTGGTTCCATGTTCTTGCTATTGTGAACAATGCTGCGATAAACATACATGTGCAGGTATCTTTTATAGAGTGATTTGAGTTCTTCCAGGTATATACCCCAAGTGCCCATGCCATAAGAGATAAGATAGTCAAGTGAGACCTTAGCAAATTGACAAGCTTCTTCAAAGCCAAAGAAACCATCAAGAGAGCAGGGAGACAGACCACAGACTGGGAAAAAATATTTGCCAACTCTATGTCTGACAAAGGCCTAACATCTAGGATCTACAAGGAACTCAAACGTGCTGAAAAGAAAAAAACAAACAGCCTCATTACAGAGTGGGCAAAAGATATGAATAGACACTTCTCAAAAGAAGACATACCAGCAACCAACAGATACATGAAAAAATGCTCAGCCTCACTAGTCAGCAAAGAAATGCAAATTAAAAGTACACTGAGAATCCACCTAACTCCAATCAAAATGGCCATCCTCAATAACAAAAAAATCACAGATGCTAGAGAGGATGTGGTGAAAAGGGAGCACTTTTACACTGTTGGTAGGAGGGTAAACTAGTACAGCTTCTGTGGAAAACAGTATGGCAATTCCTAAATGTTCTAAAAGCTCTTAATCTAATAAAGTCTAATGTGATCAACATTATTAAAGCTCTTATCAACATAAAAACCTATTATCAAAAAGCATTTCCAGTGTAGAAATGTTAGATGCATTCATTATTTTCTGAATTTTATTGTTAGATTACTTTTAATTATTGTTTTCGTCAATATAACTCAGTTGTGGTTCATGAAAATTTTCTGAAAAATGCGTTATTTCAGAATTATGCTTCATAGTTTCTCTTTAAATCTCCCCTAAAACAGTGGCATTTCTTGTTCATGAAGAATGCTGTCACCATGGCAGTTTATGACACTTTCTGTTACTTTTTGAAGGAAGTGTTACTCTACAAAAGAGTGAGAGGCAATGCTCCCAACACAGGCCATGTTTTTCAGAACACAGAGTATCAACATGGCAGCAAATTATATGCCTAGTCTCTCTTCCCCTTGAGAGACTGAGGAGTCTAACACAGAGATGTGTTGAAGTGTATATTCTGATTCTTAAACTAATAGATATTTTAGCATTTCTTGAAATGTAACATTTCCCCGTAATTGGAAAGACATATCAAAAATAACCTCTGTAGATACAAACATCCAGAAACTCAAAAGGCAAATCTCATGCATCTTTCACAAGAGTGAACAGCTTTTTATTTCTGTTTTTGTTTTTATACTTCTCTGGTGATTGATTCAGTTGTACTGATATTATGCTTTTAGTATCATTCTAAGTAAAATTTTTTCCAAGATTTCTCTTTTGTTTCAATCAGTCTTTGAATTTCATTAAAAATATCTTTGGATTTCAGGATTCCTAAACATTTACAATATCAAGTAAAAAGAAATTATACTTCTGTTTTCCATTTGCCACCACTGATTTCTTTTCAATTTGTGTTTTAAATGTCAGCAAATGTTGAAGAACTTGAAGCTTCACTCTGGATGTCAAAGACAGTTATGACAGAAATGTTCAACCAATGGAGGTGTAATTCTTCATCTTAATCCACAAGTGAGCCCTCAGTGAAGTGAACTATAACTTTATAATCTTGAATACATATACAGAAAAGTTCAATATAATTAGTTTGTTTCAAATGATTTATTAATTCCATACCTAATTTAAGACTGTGGTTTATGAGCTATTTTATAGTAATAGAAAACATAGTGCATAAATAGTTTTAGAGTTAAATGTGATTTTTAAACTATGAGGTCATTTAGAGCTGACTGCACGAACACATTAGCCCTTGTGTAATTTTTTGAGACCAGCATAGGAGTCCCTTCAAATAAGTTCCATTTCTCAAACGAAGGATGGTAGTAGCATCTCCTTGTTCACATGCAGGCAAGAGCAAAATACTTTAAGGAAAGTTATCAACCCTATGTTCCAGCAAAACCTAACTGTTAGCATATACATATTGGGTGCTTCATTACAGATGTATTTGTGGCACATTGTACTGTAAGACTTAATTAAAATGTGTTCATTAGATTATATTCTAATTTTATCAGCACCTAGCCTTGGTTTTATATTCTACCACTTAATTAGCTCAAAAGATCTTGGCCACTAGATTAAGGAGAACAAACAGAAAATAAACATTGGGACCTAAAGGAGAAGCTTGATGATACTGGAGTTTCAGATGTACACCAACTTCTCCACATTCCTCTGGGAACAAAACAAACAAATTAGCATCAAAACAGAGGAAGAATGTAGAGAAGACATAGATGCACAATACATAAATTAATATAAACACGGACAGATAAAGTCTCCTGATTTGTAGGTATTCAATGAGAAAATTCATCTCACTGGCTTTTACGACGTTTCTAAAACTGCAGCTGTAATTTATGGCGACAGAAGGACTGAGGAGCCAGACAGCCCTGAAGAGTCTGCCGGAAGCCAGGCATCCTCGCACAAGTGCAGTGCTGACAGCGTTACTGCCCATGCACTGAAATGGAAATCATTTCTCTCCCTTTTATCCATATGGGTGTACTCTGTTCTTTGCGCAAAGAATTTTTAAAGAACCATCCTTTGAGGACATCCACTTTCTATGTCACTGACTTTGAACCCTGAAATTTGCAGGCAGCTCTGTTACTGCCTGGTCACTGCTCCC
>NW_007251755.1:250004-252989 GCF_000164805.1 Carlito syrichta
AGGTGCTGTGGATCCAGTGGGAAATGGGATAAAGTATACGATCTTTGATGTCGTGTACTATAGGGAGGACAGATAAATCCAGAGTATGGATTTTTACTACTTTAAGTGTGCAAATAGATCACGCTTGATGGTAGATCTTAAACTTGGCTAATGGTCAGGATCACCCAGGGTTGGTTTTCAACCAGGGGTGATTCCCCCTCCCACCCCCACCCCACCGCCTCCAGTCTTTTCACCACCCAGTGCTAACCTGGGCTGGTTTTTCCACTGCCGACCTTGATGCCACATTTTTCTAATGCAGTTTGAAGTATTTACCCGACCCTGACTGGCTCCTAGAGGCCATGTCCTGTTCCCCTCCCTTGGGTGAGGTCAAGGGGGAAAAAAAATGTTACATCTAGTTTTCCTTGTATTGCTGTTTTAATTTCATCTTAAAAACTCAATCACCACAAAACATACATATATGCAGTGAAGACTGAAAAATCAGGAATTAAGTCTTACATGGTCGGATGAAAAAGATGATATATAGGACTCTGTGGATATTTACAAATAGTGAGAATGCTAAGCTTTACATCAAATAAAATGCTCAGTTCTTCCAACAAGCACAGTGCACAAAAAATACCTTGTGTATTCAGTCAACTTTCCTAACTTTCAAGGTCTCCTCAACATTTAGGATATGCAATGTTATTTGCCATTACAGCATACTGTATTCTGTGGATATTTATTTTCAGTTCTTACAATTTTATTTATTTGTCACAGAGAAATAAGGGTTATTTGAGGACACATGTATCTGTATATAGGTGTTTTGTGTTTGGAAATGCCAGTCTCTAAAATATAATAATGATTATATAAAACACAACACCTTTGATAAATTATAGTCAATAAAATAATTGTCAAAGATATATTCACACAGCTTTCAATTGTAAGCAATCAACCAAATTCTGGCTACAAGTGTGAGCACCAGTTCACTGAATCTCTAGCTATGCAAAAGATGCTGATACCGTTTACATAGGCAACACTCACACTGTGCAATCAGAAAGCGCTACATAACAAAGTATTTCCAATCACACTTAAAAGTTATGTAATTGTTTTCTAAATCACATGTGAATCGTTTACTGATCATTTTCTTTGTTTTCCACTTCATCTGTGCTTTGGCACTGCGGCAATTAAAGTATCTGAATAATCCTTATTGGATATCATTATTCTCTTTTGATCACAGGCTTGCATTAAATTTCCATTGACCAATTAATAATGACCCTATCAATTATAGACTGATTCAATTACCACCACCCTGAATTTTTTACTCATGGAATAAGTCAAAGTTCCCAGCCTAATCAAAAACAGGCTTGAAAAGCAAATAAAGAAGATATGTTAATCCTGCTCTTCCAGGGTAATTTTATTTTAGATGAACCCAGCAGAAAGTCACTTTCAATAACATAGTAAGGAAAGTATTATTCTTTTCCCTAAAAGTTTTTAAAGTTTTACATTTTTAAATATGTTTTATATTTTCTGATCTAGTCTTAAAGAAATTGATAACAGCTAACCTGTTAACTCAATGCCAATTTTAGTAATTTATAACTATGATTGTTGGAGAATCATTTTTTGAAACAATTTCAAAATAAAATTTATATTAAATATTAAAAAGATCTCCTCCTTTACAAAAAAGGACATAAATTTACTTTTTAAAAATAGACTATGATTTAAATAAATCAAAACAGAAACATTGGACTTAATCTTTATATTTTTTTTTTACTCCAAATGTGTTTATTAATCAGTTTTATAATCTTAGCTGTTTTTTCTCTTTTAAACTTATTTGAGATTTAATGAGAAGATCTTGATAGATGGACTTTTCTTTAGAGTTATTCACACATGGAATTTGGTGAAGCCTAGTAGAATTTTCTCAGATACCTTCCTGGGAACTCGCTTTAGAAACTTCCTCTGGAGCTGGCAAAGCAGACCTGACTGGAGTGCTCCTGTGTTGTGGTTCTGAGAAAATCGTCTGCATCAGTTTAACTCATTTAACTCGGATCATGATTGCAGCCCTTTCTGTCCATCACCCCAATATGTGCATATGCACTGAGACTCCTGTCAGTGACTTTCCAGGCTCTGGGCAGAGTCTCCTATAATGACAGTATGGGAATTCTGACATCTCAATCCGAGCATCGGTGGCTGAGACTCAGAGTCTTCACCATGGCCAGAGACCCTGTGGTCACTGTACTATAACCAGGAACTCCACGCTGTGGCAGGGCCTCTGCCTTTCAATAGCCCAACACAAGCATTGCAGAGAGAATACCACAAACCTGGCCAAGGTGAATGGAATGCACAAGGATACATTAGCTCACTAAATCCCAAATTGTGAAGCTATTCATGCAGTGCTTATTTATTGAAACACTCCAAGTATGCTGAGTACATGGTGAACAACAGAGACCAAGTTGCCTGCCCCTGTGATTTTACATTTTGCAAGAGACTATTGGCAATACTAAGATAATAATAAATTATATAATAGAGAAGTAAACAATGGGTGTTTAGCTATTCAAGCAAAATCTCCATCGAATGAGAAATAACAGAATGCTTCAGAATTTTTATTGCCAAGAAAATAAATGATCTTTCCTATATTCAGAGGAATACACAAGAGTAGGAGAGTCTGTCCAGAGCAGCTGAGCTGCCCTACATAAATGTCCACTGGGCATTGGTACGAAGGTTGGAGACAGTGCTGACATCTTAAGGTCCCAGAGACAACTCCTACAACTGCCTGGTAGGTGGTGAGGGGAGTCCCTGTGACCTGTAAGGGATGCAAACCAGGGCTGTTCTCTCCAAGTCAAGTAAATGGAAATACAAGATGAATGGTGCCTATTTTAAAAAATATGCAGAACAAAAGAATAGGAATTTATCTAAAAACATGAAGAAAGACTATAAAAGTAAAATTTGTCGAGCCGGGCTCAGTGGCTCAGCCTGTAATCCCATGCCTTTGGGAGGCTGAGGTGAGTGGAT
>NW_007251755.1:253251-273604 GCF_000164805.1 Carlito syrichta
TGCTACTCGGAAGGCTGAGGCAGAAGGATCCCCGGAGCCCAGCAGGTCGAGGCTGCGGTGGCCGAGAGCGGGCACTGCACTCCAGTCTGGGCGACAGAGTGAGACTCCAACTCAAAAAAAAAAAGTAAAATTTGTCCACAGAAAAAAACAGATTTATAGAGTATATATAATAAGATATTTTTCTCTGTGAAATAATAGAAAAGTGGTAAAGAAGGTGAGATGAATGCAAAGATGATGAGGAGATGACTATATTTTTTAAATTTCCTTAAAATATAATTCAAAATATATGCCAAATTGCATTACCAAAATAAAATCTATAATATTGAGGAGGAAATGAAGAAAACCTCTAGGGATACAGAGGGGACTAATAAAGAAAGGAAAATGATGAGTAAAAAGACATTATAAATAAGAAAACTCAGAAATAAAGAGTCAGTTTTGGACATCTGGCCTTTTAGAGTAAGACATCAAAAGAAGCAGAAGCAAGATGTTGAAATATAAGACAAGAAAACCTTTCAAACACACTTCCTTCTAGAAAACAGTATGTAGTTTCAATGGACCCATTTATTTTACACAAAAGTAAATAAAAGAGACCATTGCCAAGATATATCCTGATGGATTATGAAGAGTAATAGTATTAATTTCAAGAATAAAGTTCAAATCTTGGAACAGTCAGACAGGCAGGGGGAAACAGCAAAGAGAAAATAGTGTTGATAAAAATTACATTCTTATTAAAAATATAGTATAATCCTATGTTATATCATGTATACACATAAAAACAAGATGGTTCAGAAAGAAAGAATGAAAGAAAACTTGAAAGGAAAATTCAGAAAAATTGTAGGAGAATATGTAAATAATTTAAGTTGTTTAAGTAAAAAGTCTTTTTAGCCATACAAAAATATGCAATCACAGAGGGAATGATTAAAAGATTTAAGTCTAGGAAAAGTGAAAACTTGTCCAAAAATTTAGGAAAAAGTGAAACAAATGGAACAGAAATCACATATTTATAAATATAAATAATTCCATTTTGTTTTGTTTTTGTGTAGATGTATGGAGTTCAAGTGTAATTCTGTTACATGGATCGATTGTACAGCGGTGAAATCAGGACTTTAAGTGTATTCATCACCAAAATAGTGTACGGTTTGCCCATTAAGTAATTTTTCACCATCTCCCCTGCACCTATCCACCCTTCCAAATCTCTGTTGTCTATCATTCTACTATCTGTGTTCACGTGTACACATTATTTAACTCCCACTTGTGAGAATATGCGGTATTTGGTTTTCTGTGTCTGAGGTGTTTCACCTAAGAGAATGACCTTCCGTTTCATCCACACTGCTGCAAAGACATGTTTTGATTCTCTTTTTCATGGTTGAATACTTTTCCACTGTGTGTATTTATATATATTTATATACATATGCCAAAAAATGTATACACATTTACAAACCTCATACATTTAAAGCATGGTGTGTGTGTGTGTGTGTGTGTATGTGTGTGTGTGTGTGTATCTCACATTTTTTAATCCAGTCATCCATTTATGGACGTTTATGTTGATTCCATATCTTTGCTATTGTGAATAGTGCTTCAATAAACATATGACTGCAGGTGTCTCTTTGATGTAATAATTACTTCTTTTCCTTTGGGTGGATACCCAGTAGTGGGATTGATGGATCAAATAGTATTTTTAGCTTTTTAATTTTTTTTAATTTTTAATTTCTTGTATTCCAAAAGTTTTAGGGATACAAATGGTTTTTGGTTACATGGATGCATTTTATATTGGTGAAGAAGTCTGGGCTTTAAGTGTACCTATCACCATAATATTTTAGTTTTTTGCAAAATGATACTATAGAAGTAATTCTTAAAAATCAGGGAAATCAGCCGGGTTCGGTAGCTCAGCCTGTAAATCCGTGCTTTGGGAGGCTGAGGTGAGTGGATTGCCTGAGCCCGCGGGTTCAAGACCCGCCTAGGCAACTTGGCAAGACCTCATCTCTACAATAAATCAAAAAATTAGCCAGGCATGGTAGTGCGCACCTGTAATTCCAGCTACTTGAAAAACTGAGGTGGAAGGATTGCCGGAGTTCAGCAGGTCGAGGCTGCAGTGACCAGGAGTGGCCACTGCACTTCAGTCTGGGTGATAGAGACTCCAGCTCAAAAAAAAAAAAAAATCAGGGAAATCTCTAATCCAATAGATAATAGACCAAGAAAATTAAAGTAAATACATATATATGCATAGTGATGCTAAATAATTAGAAAAATATAAATTAAATGCCACTTAGTGACATTTATGTACATTAAATATGAAAATCTTATTTTCAAATTGTCAAAAAAATGCAGATAGGTAAACACCACATGTTCTTACTCATGTGCAGAAACTAAAAAAAACTGATTTTATACAAGTATAAAGTAGATCAGAGGATGACAGAGGCTGGAGGGTGAGTGGGAAGACAAGCATAGGGAGAGTGGTTAAAGGATACAAAAGTACAGCTAAGAAGGAAAAACAACATGTAGAGTTCTGTAGCACAAGTAGAATCACTGTATTTAACAATAGTATTATAGTTTCAAATAACTAGAAAGAGAATATTGAATGTTCCCAACACAAAGAAATGATAAATGTTCTAGGCAATGACTATGCTAATTAACCTGATCTGATCATGAGATAATGTTTGTATGGGAACATCATCATGTAGCCCATCAATATGTACAATGATTTCTATGCCAATTAAAATATAAAATATTCTTTAAAATGTAAATTTTTATTTAAAGTAGTATTAGTGACTATAGAGGAGTTATTACATACAGCAGATGAGTGTATAATCTTTCTGGAGATGAGTGAAATAATGTGAAATAATGTATATCACATTTTATATGGTAGGTTTTTAGTGTCAGTAAAGAAACAATTGTATCAGTGAGCAACACTAGATATACATGGGAATTCAGTCTGTTTTTCTTTGATGATAAGAGAATTGGAAAAAAATTGAATGAACACCAATGAGGATTGGTTAAATAATTTTTATATCTAATTCATGCACTCATAATAGAAAATCGTATATGGCCATTACAGATAATACTATTATTAAATAGAGGTAAACATATTCATTGTAAGTGAAAAAATGCAAATTACAAAAATGCATGTATACCATGAGCTAATTTTATGAAGATATATGGGAATAGGAGATGCCTGAAAATATGAATATAAAAAAGTTAACAGGAGTTCACTCTGGATAATAGAATTATAGCTAATTTTAACTGCATTCCTTTTATGTCTTTGTACTGGATGAAGTTTTCACAATTAGTGACTATTACTTTTTTGATTGAAAAGCTACTTTTTTATTTTCTTACTTTATTTTTATTTTATTCTTATTTTATTTTATTACAATTTTCTTTGCTCAAGTAACCTCAGTTCTTTGACTGTAGCCTGTGAAAATAAAGAGCTATGTGACCTGATGAAAAGACTAGGATTTTATGGAGTATTAATTTTTTAAAAAATCAAGGATGGGGTAAATGTTTTACAGTAAGTGAATGATTGTGGTAAATCCTTAAAATGACTTGTTAGAATATGGAAGTCTTTAAAACAGTTTAATAATGTAGAGAATTACTAGTGAAATATTAAGAAAGAAAAAGTAAACTAATCATCTGTCAATATGGATAAAAAGTATAACCAATATCTGATGACCAATAATATTTTTTAATTGCCAAGAACAACAAATTTGTCTCAAAAACATATAAAGCAGATGGGAAGTATTGATTGTATCTGATGATGAGACAGATTTTTTAGTCTTCTCTATATTTCTAAATGTTTCTATATAATGTATCATGTTCATAATGAAAAAGATTATTAAAACAAAAAATGTTAAAGATAAACTATTCATGGTTATCATGCTACCTCTCATTCTCAGTGAAAATATGTTGTCAACTACTTGCATGATTTAAACAAGTCCTTTCAAAATGTTAATGATGGTGAACTGACAGCAATCACCAGTTCAATTCCTATTAACATGTGGCATTGTTCATGCTGTAATTGCAGGCCATTGTTAAGTACAATTATCTCAATTTAGAATCCAAGGCAGATGATGCCTGTTTATTTGGAATGTCTACAATATGCCAGGTGTCCTAGAAAACATGCGTCTGAATGATCACCTGAGCTTGGAAGCCTGTATGGCACTGCACATGTGTTTACATGGTTTTACATATGAAAGGCATACCATAAACAACAAAAAACAGAAACATTACTCTTCTTAGGAAGGTTGTTTTATGGTATGTTTTTTTGGTTTTGATTTTCATATTTTAAAAATAAGATATGGAAAAAGCAATTGCTATTTTAACTATTTTTAAATATTATTGAAAATTACTATTTTTAAATATTATTGAAAATTAAAATTTTTTAGCAATAATGAGTGCTGGAATGCACATTTTATCAGGACTTTGTAAAATTTTGAGGATTCTGAACCTTAGAAGTACTAAATCAAATCAGATACAGGGGCTGAATAATATTTCATATTAAGTTGATCACATTAACTGTTTAGCCTACAAAAATGGACTAAAAGTGTAGCCAAACACCTAGTAACTAGCAATAATATCCAAATGCCAAGTACAATTAATTATGTGCCTTCAATATAACTGCAATTAAAAGCAATTATTTTATGTAATGCTAAGGTAGAATATTCTGTATTAAACCAAAATATTTTCTAAATACTTTACCTATAATTTGATTTGCAAACACTATACCAGTTAATTATACTAGCATCAAAGTTATTTCTGTTAAATGAGTTAATGTTATGAAGCTCCACCAAGTTAAGAAATACATAATCCAAAATAAATGATATGAAGGCAAACACTAGAACATTTTAGATGCAGCTGAGTGACACATTTCTGGGATTATTCTCTGGCTGGTGGCCTTTTTTTGTATACTGGTTTATCTATATCACATTTCAATTTTTTCACCCCTCCAAAAATATCTCCATGAAAATTGAATTAGTTTCCCACTCTGCCCATCTTCTTCTGGGGAGCCGTCACCAGGGTGCTGTGCAGATGACTGAAATGAAGTTTATCTTGAACTTTCTCAAACAAATGCTCACAGATTTTCTATGCCATGTGTCTATGTTAGACACACTCTAAAAATATGTATGCTTTACCAAAACATTACAGGATGTTTTACAACAAAAAATGTATATTCCCAAATAACTTCTATGCAAAATTTTTGCTTACTTTTGTATTTTTTATGCCTCTTTCAATAAATATGCCCTTCTTGTTGTCACTCTTATAATTAGAGTGAAATAAATCATTCAATTTTCTTTTTAATATAATTTTAGAACAATTTCCCTATTGTCAATCAATACTTAAATAGGAATGTATAATATTCTATAAAATTTGTCATATTATTTTTACTTAAATGCTTTGCTCACACATGGGAATTTCAGTTTTTTCAAATTTTCTCTACTTCAGGACAAAATAACTATTTTTTACACATTCTGAGAAGGTGAACAAAACATATTATGATCCAGCAGTTGTTTCTAGAACAATTAAGTCACCCAATTCCCTGTTTCTATATCTTTCTAACAAGGTACTCTGAGACTAGCATTCAATTCTTCAACCGATTATTCATTTTGCCTTGTTATCAATGTCTTCTATAGCACTTACTATATTCTATATATTATTGAGCACACTTAATAAATATCAGCTCATCTTTTTCTCTAAAATCCTCCGAGGATTATCCCTATTTTTTCAGATAAGAAGATGGGATGGACGGAGTAGCTTCCTCCAGGGCACACAGCTAGCTCAGGACCCCAAACCACCCAATTCCACTAAAGTAGGCTGATCCTTGCAACCAAAATCCTAAAGACAGGATTTTTAGCTAGTTGATTTCTCCCAACAAACTGATGGATACAATAGTGACACTGTTTTGTTTTGTTTTGTTTTTGACACAGTGTCAAGCAAAAATCTGCATAGAAGAACTAGAGAAAGGCTGCTGGTATTTCTGCTCTGTTGCTTAGTGGATTTCATAGACATGGGTTGGTTCTCGTACACAGAGCATACTTTGGAACTAGTTCCAGCTCCATCCGGGAAAACTTGCTTTGAGGGCCTTTTATAAGTCAGGCACATTTGTGACAGACCCCAACATGAAGCACAGCATACTAAGCGAAGTGTCTACCCATAACTCAGCCCGTAATCTGCTCTATTTTAGCCAAACCTTGGGAGGTGAAGATTTTAGAGGGCAAAAGCTATTTTATTCAGCATGTTTGCAGTTCAACTTTAGATCTGGTCACTACAAGATGGCAGGGTGACCCTGGGCAAGGGCAAACACTGTATCCTGAGGAATGGGCTTTTCTGGAATCCTCCTGCATGCAGGGCACTGGGGTTTCGTGGTCTGCATATGGGTCTTGGTAAGTTCTTTCTGCCTCTTCATGGTAAGTGTGAGTTGCTGCTTATTTTTGTACTGAGAGTAGGTTTGCTTAGGCCTAGTACTCCAAGTTTAACCTAGCGCATTTTAGGACACAATCCAGCTTGAAACAGATTGCTGACTATTTAAGTGAAGAAGCTGGCTTCACTGGAACAAAAAAGGAAAACATTTCTAGATTGAAAAAAGTGTTAGAGAACGGGAACTGCAAGAGTGGGAGAAAAACATATCTGTCGGAAAGAGCCAAGACACACAACTTAAGGAGAAAACATCTCCACCCAACAAGAAACGCAGCTGCCTTCAGCAAATACCACAGAGAGGGTGCTTGAAGACGCCTCATTGATCATCTTGCCCAAGGACTGATAGAAGTTTAGGGCTTGTGGAATTTGGCACTGGGCGTGCTCACATCCTTGGGGACACTGTTTGAGTTCCTGTGTGTTTACAACACACAGTGACTCAGAGTTATGGATAGTTTTGTTGTTTTTTCCCCACTTATTGAGTATCAGCAACAGTAAGAACACTTTACAGAAGAGTAGCATTGCCCTAGTATCTCTGTGCAATTAGGTTTGAATTTAGGACAAGAGCAATCCATATTTTTAAGCCCAGACAACTGAAGAATAGAGGAGAAATTCATGATAAAATACAGAGCATTCCTAAGATTGCAAACTCAGGATTGTTTTTTGTTTGACTTAGACTTACTGTCAGTGTGATGATGAGTGTGGTCATTCCTTAGCAATTTCCGAAGTGGTCACAGAGAATGGGAAGAAAATCACTGAGTGAAAATGCAAGTGAACAAGGAGTGATCAGATCACTCATGGAAAAAAAAAATCAATGACGTATCCATTGCTCTAAGAATCTCTCAGTGTAGTGGATCTAGATTTAAAGTTTTCTAGATTTAAAAAAATTAGCATTTTAAGATGTTAAAAAAAAGAGGCAGGAATTAATTAGAGGACAAAGAGAAAAAGTATTGAACTATTCAACATTATGTATTCTTTGATGAAAATGTTCCCTGTCTCTTGCAGTTTGGTTTCATTCTGATGACTATTATTATGCTTTTATCTGACCTGTGACTGCCTGTTTGTGGATAGTTTATATCTCACAGGATGGAGGACTTGAAATAGAAACAAAAGGATATGGAGGTTGAAAGCACCAAGATCACACATGAGATCCTAATAGCTAAAAAAGATAAGATCAAGGATGTGGCAAGGCACTTAGTCATAGGAAATAGGTACAAGTAGGCGGCTGTTGTAGAAGAAGAGCGGAAGCAATGGATCAAGGAACATAAGTACAATGAAGGGTAACAGTCTTATAAGAGTTGTCCACATGGAAAACAAGTTTTCTAGATTTAAAAAAATTAACATTTTAAGATTAAAAAATTAGCATTTTAAGTTAAAAAAAAGAGGTAGGAATTAATTAGAGGACAAAAAGAAAAAGTATTGAACTATTCTACATTAAGTATTCTTTGATGAAAATGTTCCCTGTCTCTTGCAGTTTGGTTTCATTCTGATGACTGTTGTAATGCTTACTAAATTGCCATGGGTCTCATGCCCTTTGTATATATTTTGCAGAAAAGAACACATTATGATCACAGGATCTATAAGTCAGGAATGCGTTTATTTAATCCTTCTTCATTTTTTAAGGATACTTAAATTTTCCCTCAGTCTTTTTAGAACTGTAGTTCTAAAAGATTTTCATCAGACAGTGGTGACTGTTACTCAATTACGTATTTCTGAATTGATT
This sequence comes from Carlito syrichta, assembly GCF_000164805.1. NCBI lineage: Eukaryota > Metazoa > Chordata > Mammalia > Primates > Tarsiidae > Carlito > Carlito syrichta. The sequence goes on from NW_007251755.1 coordinate 261,380, forward strand.
AAAATTCATAGAAACAGGGTTGACTTTTTATTTAATGTTTGTGAAAATCTAATACCATTTTTGCTTCTGGTATGTACACAACTACCACTCTATTTCTATTATTATTGAATTGACCAATAAAGGCAACAAGTTGAATTATGAGCATAAGCTCTAGGAGGTCATGTTCAGTCTCAAGAAGGTCAGCTCTGCCAGATCTGTTCTATTTCAGTTGCACAAAAATGGTGCTAATAGATCACAATCAGTTTAATATAAAATTAACTGGTGAACTGAAGTCACCATCATTTTATTTTAAAACATTTTTTCAAGAAGTCTTGATCTACATTTATCCTGTGACAAAATAAAAATTATAAACTAATAATGGACTCAGTAATTGGTTTCAAAATACAAATATCTAAGCAGATTTTTGGGGGTTAGCATATGTGATTTTTAATCTCTAGAGCTAAAGAAACTTGCAAATTTACAGTGGAATTGGCTATTGCATTTAAATTGTCTTTTCTCTTTTTTTTTTTGAAAGGTGGATCTTCTTGTCCCTACCAAAGTGACTGGCATCATTACGCAAGGAGCAAAAGATTTTGGTCATGTACAGTTTGTTGGTTCCTACAAACTAGCTTACAGCAATGATGGAGAGCACTGGACTGTATACCAGGATGAAAAGCAGAGAAAAGATAAGGTAAGAGAAAATAAAACATAAAGATAGCTGTGTACATGCCAGAAACAAGTGACTTATGAAGTTCAGAAGTGGAGGCTCAAATTTCATCCGGGTATGGTTGAATGACCACTTATGCATATGCACTGAAAGTAGTGTCTACATATATTGAAAATGCCTATCAAATAAAAGACTTCAAAGATTAGTACTGTAAAGGAATTTATAGTGCAATGGTGCAACCTACAGGGAAAAATTACTGAAAACATTTTCTATATTATCAATTATCTAAGATCGGCCTATGCAAAATTCACCTTTATGTTTTATAAACATAATAGAAGCTTGAATAATTTATTACAAGGCACATGTAAATAGTTATTGCTGGAACTCATGCTACTGTTATTTTCGTTATTAATATATATATATATAACCAGTGTCGGAAAAAAATGTTTTTTGGAGAAAAATATTTCAAAGCTTAACAAAATTATTTTTAATCATTTTATATTTCCTGGATTATTGTAACAATTAGGAAATTTAGAAATAGACCAATTTTGATTATATAGCTCATCAAAATTAAAAAAACAGATAGTTTGCTCAGTTTCCTTGATTATATTTTATTCATAGATTTTTTTCATTTTTCTTTGAAATATATCATCTATTTTTAATCATATACTTACACACCTGTATACACATACCATATAGTTCTACACAAACAATTTCTAATTTTTAAAATTTTTGTTTACCATTTTGAACCATCTTTTCATAGTATCCACTGGTTTCAATATCTGTGGGATCTTGGAGAATGAAAATTCTCAGGCAATATCAATGACTAGTTGGGATCAGAAGTTAGAATATGGTCTCAGTTGGACTAATGAAATTGAGTTAATTCATTATTCAGGAGCCTTTTTATGGCAGGGTATGGTAGTTCTTGCCTGTATCCTAGCACTTTAGGAGACTGAGGCAAGAGAATCATTTGAGCCTACAAGTTTGAGACCAGTCTGTGCAACATAATAAGACCTCATTTCTACAAAAAATGCAAAAATAATTAAATATCTGGAAGTGGTGGTGTGCACCTGTAGTCCCAGCTACTAAAGAGGCTGAGAAGGAAGGAGCATAAGAGGTCAAGGCTGCAGCGAGCTAGGATCACTGCACTGCACTACAACTTGGGCAACAGAGTGAGACCCTGTCTCAAAGAAATAAAAAGTTTTTGTGAAGAATGCTACATACAACAATCTCATATATGCTAATTATTTCTGAGTTACTAATTAGTTATATTATCAAGCCCCCTTATTCCCTTGCTGTTATTGCATTATTGACTGACAGAAAAGTTCAAGTGTTCAAGACAAAGAATTTATACATTTCCCCAGAAACGACCTAGAATAGCTATTTTAGTGATTCAGCAGAGTCTGAATTCAGTTCACACAAAATTTATTTTAGGAGACATGTTTTTAGGTTTGGATTTAAAAAACCACATCGATTCAAATTTTAACGTCTCAGAAAACACCCAAGTAACATCTCAGGATGCACACATTTCACATGTTAACATCTTAGAAGTTGGTATATCTTAAATGTGACAATTTATTTGGGAGCACTTATTCTTTCCTAGAAGAACACAAGGCAATGGTATGGCTTATTATGAGAAACTTCTTAGATTGAATGAATATTGGTTCTTTTGCAAAATTGTCTTCATATTTATATTATGAGCTATGGAAAAATGTTTGTCATAATTTATTGCAAATGGCGCTTTCAGTTCCTGTTTTTCACCTGTTGCAGTGACCATTAGGATGCATAGTGTATGTCTCCTAAGGTGAAGTTTCTTAAACTTCACAAATAATACAGGCTTGAAATGCACTTTAAGACAGATAGTATTGTCATCCATTGTCCCTGTGTATGACTCAGTAAAAAATACCTTTATAGTGGTGTAATCTTTATACAGGTTAATTAAGGGAAGAAATGTAAAGGAAAATATGGTTAAACCATTGAACTGTTGAAATGCTTCTTTGTCTTCATTAATAAAATATTTTATTTAATATGTGAATAATTTTTTTCTTAATTTACAGGTTAGACATTCTCTTATCATTTTGTTTTATTTCATTATCTCAACCCAAAACTGATGCAAAATTTTTGAGTCAAGTTGGTCAGGTTGCTTGATACTGTTGTTTAGAAAATATCAATTGCTAAAAGAGGCATGTGGAAATTTTCAGCTATACTTTTGAAATTGTGTATTTCTTTGCTATCATATCAGTGTTTGCTTCATTTATTTTGAAGCTCTGTTAAAATATACATAAACAGAATGTTAATGTACTTTGAATCAAATCACCCCATTATCATTAGAAAATGTACTTCTGTATCCCTGGTAATATTTTTCACTCCAAAATCTACTTGTCTGATATTAAAAGAAGTATTTCAGCCTTCTTTTTATTAATGCTACATTGGTATAGTTTTTAGTGTATGTTTTCTCCTCATCCTTTTACTTTTAATCACTTGTACTCTATATGTGAAATGCATGTCTTTTATGTAGCATATAATTTGGTCCCCTTTTATCCAGTCTTTCTCTACTTTTCAAGTAGAGCATTTAGATCATGTTTATTGGATGGTAGTAGTGACTGAATTTAAATCTATCATCTTGCTGTTTGTTTCCTACTTGTCATTGCTTTTTGTGTGTATTGTTTCTAGTTTCTGCCCTTCTTTTGGATTCATTGAATTTTCAGTGATTCCATTTTTCTCCTATGTTGACTTATAAAGTTTTGTTTTGTCATTTTAGTGATTAGGATTTGTGGTGTACACTTTACTTACAAAATCTACCTTCAAATGAATGTAAGACCAGAAACTTGCTTCCATAAACACAAGCAGAATAGATTATAGCTATAAGTTCATGTACTTAGGAGTCATATTTATTATACCATATGATTTTTACATGACCAAAATAAATCTTTTAAAATTGCTATATCATAGGTGTGCATATTTGGGGGAATACATGTGATATTTTAATACCTGTGTGCAATATATAGTGATCAAGCCAGAGTAATTGAGACATCTATCACTTCAAAACATCTAATCAAAATGAATCTAATTGTAAAGAAAGATAGGCTCCTGCTAGTCAAGTTGGAAAATTTTCAGAGTAGATTGTCACATGCTGTTTACGAAAAAGAATGTAATGCAGAATTCTCGTGTGAGACAATAAGTCACACTATTATTGTACAATGTAAACATTTGTAAAAAAACTAAGTCATTTTAATATTATAAACATTTGAAAGTTGGCTAAGCTCAGCCAATGTAACTGGTAGTTTTAAAAATCAAATCTAACCAATTTGTTTATAATATTATAACTATTTAGATAGCATAAAGAAGAGCCTAACATAAAAACTTATGTTTACAATTCGTTATTGAAGAAGACAACTGATACCAATCAACTCTAGATAGAAATGCATTCATTAATATTACTTATAAAGAAATCCTTTACATAGAAGAAGAAACTACTACTGCTTCATTTTTACATAGAAGGAAATTTTGTAAAATAGATTAAAAATGTGTTGCACAAGTTATTTCAACACTTGGAAACACAGGCATTTTATATATATAAACATACAAATACACATATATCAATCAAAATGTTTTTAATAGATAATAAAATAACCATTTTTCTTTGTTGTTGTTACTATTATTACTAGATAGCTTACCTATAATTTCATATCTCCTTTATAGGTATGCTTTTCTCTTTTTTAAATAAATTTTTCATTTTAAATATGTGGGGTATAATTCAGAGTTAGGTATACAGATGTTCATTGTGTAGGTACCCTTGTTGATGAGGTGTGCCCCCCTCCCCTGGCAGTTTCCCACTACTGCCACTCCCACCCCTCCCCTTCCCTGGCAGTTTCTCACTACTGCCAATCCTTTTCTTACAGTATTACCATAGGTGTTCAAGGTCCGCTTATGAGTGAGAATATGTAATACTCGGTTCTTTGTTTCTGAGACAGATCACTCAGTATTATGGCCTCTAAACCCATCCAAGTTGCTGCGAAGTTCATAATTTTGTCCTTCGTTATGACTGTGTAATATTCCATTGTGTATATGTACCACATTTTAAAAATCCAGTCCTCTTTTGATGGGCAGCACGGTTGGTTCCATGTATTTGCTGTTGTAAATAATGCTGCAGTAAACGTGTGTGCAGGTATCTTTTTCATAGAGTAATTTGAGTTTCTCCGGGTGTATTCCCATTAGGGGGATTGCAGGGTCGTATAGAAGGTTGATTTTTAAATCTTTTAGGAATTGCTGCACTGTTTTCCACAGAGGCTGTACTAGTTTATACTCCCACCAACAGTGTAGAAATGTTCCCTTTTTGCCACATCCTGTCTAGCATCTGTTATTTTTTGAGTTATTGATGATGGCCATCCTGACTTGAGTTAGGTGGTATCTCAGTGTGGTTTTAATTTGCATTTCCTTGCTCTTCTCTTTAGAAGAACCCAACACTACTTAGTAATTAATATTTATGTGGTTGAATGAGCTATCTATTGCCTACCAACTCTTAATATTATTTGTGTGCTGTTTTCTATGGTTTCTGTCCATAAGAGGAAACATTTCACTTCGATATTTATAAGTGAAAATTCAACTACCTACTTTCATCCAGACAAATATGATAAATGAATTTGAATATTTCAGGGCAAAACATGTGGCTGTGAGGTTTTATAGGTGTACTTTTCAAACAGAAATATTGATAAGGAAAAGTTTCTAACTCTTCTTTTGTACCTTTTGTTTTTATTGACTGCTTGCTTTAATAGATGTGGGGGCATGGATTTGAGAGTATAATGTAAACCCAGATACAAGATTACTTCAGAAAAGCAATCTCAGCAATTTGAAACAAGAATAGTGAATTCTAGGTGGTGTAGAATTCTAAATATGTGTGAATGCCCTTTCTGTTTTTTATTAGTCAGAACTGACAGCCTCAGAAAACAATGCCAAAGAAAAATTATATATGTATATGAGAGTGTCTAAACAGATGGGCAAATGCATGTGTATATGTGTGGTATGCATACATACCAAAAGCCATCTGAAAAAATAGGGCCCTATCATCTTCATTGCATTGTCAATTTCTGACCACTCTCCCATAGTATTTGCAAGTTACTTTTGTAACAGCAAAGGAACATATCAAGACTAAAGTAAATGATTTAAAATCCATGTCTTTTATGTAGCATTTAATTTGGTCCCCCTTTGTCCAGTCTGACTATCTCCACTTTTTAAGTGGAGCATTTGGATCATTTATATTGGATGGTATTAGTGATGGATTTAAATCTGTCATCTTGCTGCTTGTTTCCTACTTGTCACATCTTTTGTGTGTGTGTTGTTCCTAGTTTTTGTCTTTCTTGTGAATTCATCGAATTTTCAGTGATTCCTTTTTATCTCCTTTATTGACTTATAAAGTTTTGTTTTGTTATTTTAGTGATTGTTCTAGAATTTTGTGATTTATTTTTTGTGATTTTGTTATTTACTTTAGTATTCTTTGTTTTTAGCAAAATTGAACACTGAATCTCTTGCAATGTACCCTGTGATGACACTCTCATTATGGCCCCTACATTTTTATTTTTCTCTTTCTAGTCTACAGTATTTTCTAACATTTAACTAGCTTTTATATTTTTTCTACAACATGGATTCAGGTACATTTTTTATTTGAAAGTCAAATGTTCCTTTGCTATTATGAAAGTGACATTTGTTTTATACACTTGAAGTGGTTTTTTTACTGCATTTAGCAGGAAAACTGCAAAACTTGATAGGCACTTTCAACACTTAATTTTCAGGTTATAAGCCAAAGTAAAACAATAATAAATTTCAGGAAGACTACATATATGGAAAAATTAGAAATTAAAAATAAGTTTTCTCATCCAACATATTAGTCATATTGTTATAGTATTTAAACAAACCTGAATTCACACCATAAAAGCATTCTTCTTTGGGGGATAAAGAAGATGGTAATAATCTATTTAATCTCCCTCCCTAAAGTTTTCCAACTTTTTTAAAAAGCATAAGTTGAGAAGCCTGAAATTTTATTTAAATTTTCCGTAAGAGAAAATTAAAAGTCCTGTTTCTGATAAGACTTTTTTGATCCTTAAAAATGAATAACATATATTCGTCAAGAAACTCTGCAATACCTTGACAAGTTTTCTAATTCAATGGTTACCAAAACTTCTAAGCAAAACATTCATGGAGAAAGCTTGTTTAAAAATCCAAATTTCTGAACCCTGCCTTGAACTCTCTGGAGATGGGCTAAACTCTAAATGTAATCTCTGTAAACTCTGTTTACAGAGGCCCCAGCTAACTTGAATAATAGGCAAGTGTGGGGGAAAATGGTTCCAAATAATGCCAAATGATGCCAAAACTAAAATTAAATTTTTGAAACTAAGTGTAGTTTTGCCTTTTCCTAGTGAGAGTGGAGTTTGATTATAATTATTTATGTCTTTGGTCTCTAGTTGTTCAGTAGAAGTCAATATGAAATCAATGTCTCCTTAGTTTAGATTAGAATAAGTTTGCCAATTCTTTTATGAAAATGAGAAAGTAAACACATATTAGCTTTAAACGAATTTTAAAAGGAAGTAATAGATTTAACTAGTGTAGAATACAGATTAGGTGGTGAAGCATCTAGAAGGAGGGTGACATTCACATCCATTCAGACTTGTGTCAGGCAGTGATGTTCTACTCCATGGCAGACACTGCATGGATAAAGCATGTGAATATGGCATAGTCTCCCTGTCTACTGAGGAACTAGTAACAACACAGCAAGTTTGATACAGTCTGATTATTTTGGAGAATCAAATTATAATCTACCAAGTATATTATAGGATAAAACAACTCAGAGAAAGAGGTAATACAGATTTTTGTCAGTTTCATAATAGCCCATGACTCTGAGAAAAGAGTCCTAGTCCCTCTCAACTTTCTTCCCTTTCTCAACGTGGGTGTGAAAAGCAGCCGGAATTGGTGACTCACCCTGTAATCTCGCGCTTTGGGAGGCTGAGGTGAGTGGATTGCCTGAGCCCACGGGTTCGGGACCCTCCTGGGCAAATTGGCGAGACCTTATCTCTACAATAAAATCAAAAAATTAGCCAGGCGTGGTAGCGCGCGCCTGTAGTTCCAGCTTCTTGGAAGGCTAAGGTGGAAGGATGGCCGGAGCCCAGCAGGTCAAGGCTGCGGTGGCCGGGAGCGACCGCTGCACTCCAGTCTGGGTGACAGAGTGAGACTCCAACTCAAAAAAAAAGCAGAAGCAGCGACATCGCCAGTACAGATTTGCCAGCCCAAGCTGTGCTGGAGGATATATTCAAATTCAACAGTCATTACAGATGCCACGGAGCATCCTGCTGTTTCTGCTGAAGTGGGCACTTTCAGGGAGCTGGAATTAGATTTGAGTGTTTAAAGCCCTGAAAGTCCAGCTCATGGGTAAGCCAGAGGTCAGAGGAGTAGTCAATAATGGCCATGCTGTTCTTTTGAAATTTGATCTGGGTGGGAAATTTAGAACCTGAAGAACCCCTTAGGTGGTAAATAAAATGGAATCCTCAGTGGCAATAGGGGGAAAATGCCAGGGAGGGAATGAGTCTTTCAAGAGGGAGCAACCATGTGTTTCTAAGCAGCAGGATCAAGGGCAGTTTCTCGCCATGTCTTGTGGAGACGGTTCATTTCATCTGTTGAGAGTCCTGTGAATGTTTTCATAGAAGGCACAAGGGAAAGAAAGGAAGCTGCTTTTCTAAAAGCAATTTTTAAAAAATAAGTGACGTTACACAAATCACTAGGATTTAACGGCAGCAAGTGAATTGTGCCTCTGCATGATAGAGATTCATGTATAATCACGTTAATTTTACTTATTAGGTATTTGGTGGGTGAGTGACTTAAGTTAAACTAAAGTCAAGTAGACAATGATACACTTTCAACATTGTCTAAAAACACGAACACTACTATTTAAATAAACATCATTTGGTATCTCCTGCTATTTAGAAGTTTGTCTGCTGTTTTTCTTGATGTGATGTAATGTTATGGGACCTGGCTAGGAGATGTGCTGGCATGAAAGATACAGAATGAACTCTATTCACATAAATGTGGGTGTTACTAGATTTTTCCAACTTAGAACTCCTACCTGAGGATGTGTCTATTTTGGCAGAATGTAGAGTTCAGTGAAGAACCCAACCCTCTTACATTTTAAAATATATTAAGTAACCCTGTCTTGGAGTGGATAAGAGGGAAATTATCGCTATATTTGTGGTCTCTGTTTTTAATACAATAAAGACTGTAGGGTATTAGGGATTTTTTTTAAAGTATGGCATTTGAGCTAAATTTGTTCATCAAGACTGAATGGAGGCTAACAATAGGCAGAAGCAAAATAATTAGCGAAAACGTATAAATAAAGAAGTTATTCCCATAGTCTCTATGTCCTAGTTTCTTCGAGCTGCTATAACAAAATACCACATCTGGGTAGTTTACAAACAACAGAAATTTTTTTCTCACAGTTCTAGAGGCTGAGAAGTCCAAGGTCAAGGCCCTGTCACATTCAGCATTTGATAAGGGCACACTTCTTGGTGTGTACATGGCACCTTCTGGCTGTGTCCTCACATGGTAAAAAAAAAAAAAGAAAAAGAAAAAGGTAAACAAACTCTCTGTGGTCTCTGTAATAAGAGCACTAATCCCATTCATGAGATTCCTGCCCTTATGGCCTAATTATCTTCACCTCTTAATACCATCACTATAGGGCTAGTACTTCAACATATGAATTTGGGGGACACATACATATTCAGTCTATTGCACTATGTACACTAACTGCCAAATTCAAGATGAGTTAATAGTTCTATATGTAGCTTTTATAATCCAAGCTCTTGCCAAAAGTAGAATAGGATGCCTATAAATTTTGCAATAGCCTCTGACCAAGTCTATATCTCAGGAAATATCCAAGGAAAGAAGAGTTGATCTAGCAAAGTGGAAGTGGTTTGCAGGCCTCTAGACCCACCTGGCGAATTAGGAAAGGACAAGTCAATTATATACACTGCATTCAGAAATCACCATATTGTCACCGAGTAGTGTGAAAGCAGCTGTTAAATGACACAGAGAACATAATGGGGACCCACTTATCAGATTCAGTTGTGAAATGGGAATCTGGAGCCAGAAACAAGGCAGAGGTAAATAGAGCTGGGTCAGCTACAAAAAGGACCTTGTTTCCATGTCTACATTTAACATAAGCTCTGAGTGTTCTACTTACCCAATGATGTTTGTGCTTGACTCCAGGGTAAAGAAGAGACTAAGAGCAGGAAAGAAAGAAAGAACAGGAAACAGGACTTATGAGACAGAGATGAGGAAAGAGAGAGCTATCACCTTATAGAAAAACAATTGTAGGATGGGAGGCTAGCTGAATACTGGAAATAGAAGAAAGTTAGAGAGGCAGATTAGCCCCAGCAACAATCAGAAGCCTTTCTGTCTGAAGGAGCTCATTAATTTTAGGTCATTCCATTTATTTGGAGACATCAATGGAAAGCCAGTTATTCTTCAAGGACAAAAAATTATTTGTATGCTCTTTCACATTCTCTAATATTAGCAATGTAAAATGTACAGTTAATTTTGTTTTTGTTTTTTTATTAATCAATATTTTTTATTATTATTATGGTTTTCTGGGGTACAGTCAAGGGTTAGGTGTACAATTATGTTTCATTCAGGCACCCTGTTGATAAGAGGTGCTTTCTCATCCCCAGATAGATATTTGCTACTGTTAATCCCATCCCCCCCATAGTTTCCCAGTACCATCAGTCATTTTCTCATAGTATTACATTGGATGTTCAAGGTCCATTATATGAGTGAGAACATGTGATACTCGGATCTTTGTTTCTGCGAGAGGTCACTCAGTATTATAGACTCTAGTTCCATCCAGGTTGCTGTGAAATTCATGATTTTGTTCTTTTTTATGGCTGCGTAGTATTCCATCGTGTATATGTACCACATTTTTTAATCCAGTCCTCTTTTGATGGCAGCATGGTTGTTTCCAGGTTCTTGCTATTGTGAACAACGCTGCGATAAACATACGTGTGCAGGTATCTTTTTTATAGTGTGATTTGAGATCTTCAGGGTATATTCCCAGTAGGGGGATTACGGGGTCATATGGGAGGTTGATATTTAGAGCTTTTAGGAATCGCCACACTGCTTTCCACAGAGGTTGCACTAGTTTACACTCCCACCAACAGTGTAGAAGTGTTCCCTTTTCGCCACACCCTCTCCAGCAGCTGTTATTTTTTGAGTTGTTGATAATTGCCATTCTGACTGGAGTTAGGTGGTATCTCAGTGTGGTTTTGATTTGCATCTCCCTGATGATTAGTGAGGTTGAGCATTTCTTCATGTGTTTGTTGACTGCTCAGATGCCTTCTTTTGTGAAGTGTCTGTTCATATCTTTTGCCCATTTTATAATGGGGTTGTTTGTTTTCTTCTTTTCAGTATGTTTCAGTTCCTTGTAAATCCAGGATGTTAAGCCTTTGTCAGACCTAGAGTTGGCAAATACTTTTTCCCAGTCTGTAGGCTGTCTCCCTGCTCTCTTGATGGTTTCTTTGGCTTTGCAGAAGCTTGTCAGTTTAATAAGGTCCCACTTGTCTATCTTCTCTTTTATGACCTGTGGGTTTCAGGTTTTGTACAGGAATTGGATGCCAGTTCTGATTTCCATGAGGGTATTTCCTTCCTTTTCGAAGGTTCTTATGGTTTGAGGTTTTACATTTAGGTCTCTGATCCAATTGGAGTTAACCTTTGTGCATGAAGATAGATAGGGATCCTGTTTCAATCTTCTGCATATGGTTAGCCAGTTTTACCAGCACCATTTACTGAATAGGTTCTCCTTTCCCCAGTGGTAGGTGGTGGGGGCTTTGTTGAAGATGAGTTGGTTGAGAAATTGAGGGTTTGCTTCTTTTGTTTTTCTAGGTCTGAGAAGAATGTTATTGGTAATTTAATGGGTATTGCATTGAATCTGTAGATTGCCTTAGGTAAGATGGACATCTTCACAATGTTGATTCTTCCTATCCAAGAGCATGGGATATTTTTCCACTTGTTCATGTCAGCTTTGATTTCTTTGAGCAGTGTTTTGTAATTTTCATTGTAAAGGTCTTTCACGTCTCTGGTTAGGAAGATGCCAAGGTATTTCTTTTTTTTTTTTGGTGGCTATTGTGAATGGAATTGTGTTTTTTATTTGGGTTTCTGTTTGCTTATTATTGGTGTAGAGAAATGCAATTGTCTTTTGTACATTTATTTTGTATCCTGAGACTATGCCAAAGGCCTTTATCAATGTAAGGAGGCTTTTGACAGATCCTCTTGGGTTTTCAAGGTACACAATCATATCATCTGCTTAGAGAGATAACTTGACTTCCTCTTTTCCTATTTGAATACCTCTGATTGCCTCCTCTTCTCTGATTGCTCTAGCCAGGACTTCCAATACTATTTTTAACAGGAGGGGTGAGAGTGAGCATCCTTGTCTAGTTCCAGTTTTCAGGGGAATTGGTTCCAATTTTTGTCCATTTAGAGTATGCTGACTTAGGGTTTCTTGTAGATGGCTTTTATATTTTGAGGTATGTTCCCCATATGCCTAT
>NW_007251755.1:273624-282486 GCF_000164805.1 Carlito syrichta
ATTGGCCTGTAGTTCTCTTTCTTTGTTGGATCTTTACCTGGCTTGGTTATCAGTGTGATGTTGGCTTCATAAAATGATTTGGAGAGAGTTTCATCTTTTTCAATCGCCTGGAATACCTTCAGTAGGATTGATATCAGCTCTTCCTTGAATGTCTTGTAGAATTCTGCTGGAAAGCCATCTGGACCAGGGCTTTTTTTTGTAGGAAGTTTTCTTATTACGTAGTCAATTTCCTTGATTGTTATTGGTCTATTTAGGATCTCAATTTCTTCTTGTTCCAACCTAGGTCGGTTGTGTGATGTCAGAAAGTCCTCCATTTCCTTAAGGTTTTCAAATTTGTTTCCATACAAGTGTACGTAGTAGTCTCTAATGATCTTTTGTATTTCTTCAGAGTCAGATGTGACTTTATCTTTTGTGTTTCTGATTGTGCTTATTTGGTTTTTTTCTCATTTTTTTCTTGGTCAGTCTAGCTAGGGGACCATTGATCTTGTTTATCCTTTCAAAGAACCAGCTTTTTGTTTCATTGATTTTTTGTATTATCTTTTTGTCTTCTATGTCCTGGATTTAAGCTTTTATTTTGGTGATCTGGATTCTTCTGCTGAAATTAGGGTTTTTGTGGTCTTGCTTTTCCAGCTTCTTTAGGTGGCTTGTTAGGTCGTGAATTTCTGTTCCTTCCATTTTCTTCATGTGTGTTTGTAGGGATATAAATTCCCCTCTTACTACAGCTTTCAGGGTATCCCAGAGATTTTGGTAAGATGTTTCTTCATTTTCGTTTGTTTCCAGGTATCTTTTGATCCCTGTTTTGATTTCGTCGTTGACCCAGGAGTTGTTTAGCATCATGCTGTTTAGTGTCCATGTCTCTGTGGGTTTTGGGGGGACTTTGTTGGTGTCAATGTTTATTTTTATTCCACTGTGGTCCAAGAAGGTGCTTGGTAGAATTTCAGTTCTTTTAAATTTGCTTATGCTTGATTTATGGCCGAGTATATGGTCGATCTTAGAATATATTCCATGTGGTGATGAGTAGAATGTGTATTCTGTGGTCTTTGGATGGAGTGTTCTGTAGGTATCAATTAAGTCCATTTGGTCCAAAGTACATTGAGGTTCCGGATCTCCTTGCTGATTTTTTGTCCTGATGATCTGTCTAGGGTTGTGAGTGGGGTATTAAAGTCCCCAGTTATGATAGTGTTAGAGAGATATCTTCTTTAGTTTTCCAAGAAGTTGCTTTATGAAAGTTGGCGCATCTATGTTGGGTGCATATATGTTTAGGATAGATATTTCTTGTTGATGGATTGAGCCTTTTATCATTATGTAGTGGCCTTCTGTATCTTTTTTGATTTTTAATAACTTGAAGGGTATTTTATCTGAAATTAAGATCGCTACTCCTCCTTTCTTTTGTATTCCGTTTGCCTGAAAGTTTGTTTCCCATCCTCTTACTTTGAGTCTGTGGGTGTCCTTTCTAGTGAGCTGAGTCTCTTGAAGGCAATAGATTGTTGCCTGATGATATTTTATCCATTTTTCCATTCTATGTCTTTTCAGTGGTGCATTTAGTCTGTTCACATTTAGGCTAATAATTTAAATGCAAGAGTTGATCCCTGTCATAAGGTTCTTACAGAGTTGTTCCTGTTTATTTGTTGTCTTTCTTTGGGTTTTGGAGTTGGTTCATGTGTGTTTTTAATCTTTTGCCTGTACTCTTGTGAAGAATGCTGTTGTTCTTTTTTCTTTTTCTTCTGTGTTCAGTACTTTCTTAAGTGTTTCTTGTAGAGGTGGTCTGGTGGCGGCGTAGGTTCTTAGGTATTGGATATCTGGAAGAGATTTCAATTCTCCCTCACTAATGAAGCTTAGTTTGGCTGGGTAGGTTATTCTTGGTTGAAATTGTTTCTCTTTAGAACGGTGAAGATAGATCTCCAGGCTCTCCTGGCCTGAAGGGTTTCTGTGAATAAATCTGCTGCTATTCTAATTGGTTTTCCCTGGTAGGTAGTCTGGCCTTTTTCTCTTGCTGCCTTTAGGACTTTTCCTTTTATAGTTACTTTGTTTAGGCAAATTATTATGTGTCTGGGAGTTGGTCTTCTCATTTGTTGTCTTGCAGGGGTTCTCTGAATCTCTTGTGTTTGAATTTTTTCATCCTTGATGAGATGAGGGAAGTTTTCTTGAATGATTTCATGAAATGTTTGTTCCAGTGTGGCTTCGGTTTCTCTCTCTGCCTCAGGAAGCCCGATTACTCTTAGGTTTGGTCTCTTGAAGTGATCATTCATCTCTTGCAGGTTTTGTTCTGTCTTTTTGAGCTTCTTTTCTATGCTGTTGACAGTTTGGCTTAGTTCTGTGTTTTGGTCTTCAAACTCTGAAATTCTTTCTTCTGCTTGGCTGATTAGTCTGCTGTTCATTTCCATCACAGTATTCCATGCTTATTAGTCTGTTGTTCATTTCCATCACAGTATTCTTTACTGCTGTCATTTCTAACATCAGCTCCTTCCTATTTTCCTCTTGTCTCTCCTCAATTTTTTTAATTCTCTCCACTAATGTCTTGATGTCTGGGTTTGTTGCATGCAACCAGTCATTCTGGGGGCTCTTCATTGTTTGTGTTCCAGAATCTGTTTTCTCAGTGTCTGATTTCCCAGGGGTCTGTGTGAGACCTATATTCTTCTTTTGGTTTTTCTTCATTTGTGCGGTTTTTCCCCTTCCATACTTTTTCCTTCCCTCCATGTCACCGTCTTCTTTAATTCTGTTATTCAAGGGTAAAGGGATTGATTTTACTTCTGTTTGTTCAATCTCCTATTCTTTATGTATGTCCTCTTACTTTGTTCAATTCTGGAGTTGCACTGTAGGTTGGAGGTGGTCCTTTTTGCAGTTTTGAGATTTACTTAAGGGGAGAGCTGTGATTCAAAATCTGTCTGCAGGTCCTGGTATTTGCTGACAGGTGTGTGGATAATGTGGAACCCCTTCCCACTGCTCTGGAATCTGTTCATGCAGTGGGGCTGTGGGTTTGCTCCCTGAAATAAAATGTGGTTAGCAGAGGGGAGAGAATGGAGCAGATAGTGGGTTGAAGAGAAGAATGGAGAGATAGAGGAGTAAGGGGGTAACAAACGAGTGTGCCAACAAATAGAGAGAGAGGCCCATACTGAAACAGATAAAAACAATAGACCACAGCTACAGACAAACCAACTCTCATACAAAAAATAAAAAATAAAAATAAAATATATAGTGATGCTAACCAACCACCTTGTTAGTGTGCTGTTCCTCTATACAAAGATATGGTTTACAGAGAGAAGAAAAGAGAAGAAAAGGAAAAGGAAAAAAAGAAAAAAGGGAACAATACAGTAGGAATAGAATTAAGTCATTAAACTAATAGAATCAATGAAGCACACTCTGAGACATTTCGTTTAAGTCCAATGTCCTTTCAGGTCTGATTTCTAGTTTTCTTTTCAAGCTGGTAAATTAGTTTGCAGTTAGGGTCAGTTGCCCCTGATCTGCTGTGAAGGACAGTTCAGATTACCCTCCATTCAGCACTCTGGTCTATGTCTTTATCAAGCTTGTTTCTCCTGTTTCGGTGTTGTTACCTTGAATCGCCAGCAGGTGGTGCTATCTCAGCTGCTCGCCCCAGAGGGGGTAAGGCCGGACAGGAACAAGATGGCTGCCTGCCTCAGGGCAGGCAACAGGAGCCTTACGGCAGCCAGGCAGCACAGTCTCGGTCGCAGTGATCCCAGCAGATCTTCCCTGAAGGGGTTTAATGTGGAGTGCCTTGGGCCCGGGTGGTGTGATGTGCTATGGCTGTCACAGAGGCCGCGGCAGCGGTGGTGGCAGGGGGGCTGCGGCGGTGGCACCATTTGCGCCGCAGTGACTGTCCAGTCCGTTGCGATGTCCCAGTGGTGGCAACGGTCGAGCTCCGTATGAAGAGCAGGCTGTGATGTTGGGGTCCACAGCCCCCCGGGGTGAGAGTCAGAGACCCACTGCAGATCTCCCTTGCAGAGGGCTTCAGAGACCGAGTTGCCCCGTCGCCATCTTGCTGTTTCTCCTCCAGGTCTCTACAGTTAATTTTGGCCAATAAACATTTACTTTTCTGGGTGATATTTTAATTTATTAAAACAAAACATAACCAAAAGCAGAGTGTTGTTTAACCAGCACACCATCAGGTGGTAGAAAGAAACAAATAAACATCAGGCACAAAAATCTTAAAACTCACAATTTGGGAGGTGGGTTGGGAGGCTATGACTCTTACTTAGTGACAGATAATCACCTAGCAATCATTTTCAATAAGTTTATAGATAAAAGAGAAAACAATTCAGTGCAACACAGTAAAAAGGAGTGGGTATATGCTTGCTTTTGTTGTTGTTGTTAATAATTGCATGTCCCCAGAACTCAAAGATTATTTTCAGGCAATTTGATAAACTACCTTAATTTTTAAAACCTTATCGTTTTTCTGGATAGCAGATGTTTCCACACAAATGAAAAACACAGTGTGAAAAACAAAAGAAATTTGTTACATAGCTGTGTTATCAAAGTAAAATAATTTATATTACTTTATTTATTGCCTTGATTTCCCCACTGCTCAAGTGCCAAAAGGTTAAAATGTCCTGATTTTTATCTTCTTAATCCTCCATCACTCATCAGAAATCACTAAAAATATGTACACTGAAAATACTGAATTTTCTCATGTTTGCGTGACATACTTATTACACAATTGTATAATGACAATATTCCACAATGAAAAAAAATTATCCATGTTTTTATTTTGGTCATGCCTGTATTACTGCTGTGAATAATCACCAATTGTTAGCCCAACTATGACTCTACACATTGATTAAAAATGCTAACAGATAAAAAATGATTGATTCACAATAGGTTTCTAGTAGAATGGTCAAGGCTATCAAACGTTAGTTCATTGTTTAAAATTCAAAGGTGTTATCATTTATTAAGAGGCAATGATGAACCTGATGAAAGTAGGAGAGCTTTGCTGAGAGAAAATTATCGTTATTTTTATTTAGAGTCCTACTTGATGTGCATCTGAGAGTTCTCTTTTCTATGAGGAAAATAAATACTTGGTCAATCTGAGTATGATAGAAACTATGTCATTGTTCAATTGCTGTTACTATGCATTAACCAAGGATGAGAACGCAGCCAGAAAATTGAGTCCTTTTCATTTCTAAGCGGCCACCAAACAACTAATAATTTGATTATTTATTTTAGTATATTTTAATGGTTAAAAAAATGCTCAAGGACATTAGTTCTACATAGTACATATGCCATTTTTACTATCCCACTGTCATGCCATCAGTTGCAATATGTTAAGTAATTAAGAGTCTCTCCTTTAACACTTTCAAAATGGCTTAATTAATGTTCCAGTCTTTTTCTACTTTCCCGTAGATCTAAAAAAAGTAACCTGTTATATGTCCATGTTTATGGGAAACTATAAAAAAGATTTCTGAATCTGCCACACCATATAAAATGAACCATTTGGCAGTGATTTTCATATAGTTCCTTTGGTTGAATCTCAAAGAGAAAATGTATTAATATGTACTGATCACTCTTGGGGCAAACGCATCTGTACTCAGTCCCATAGGGTCCTTATTAAAGAGGCCATGCATTTCTTATCATCATAAAACTTCTGGTGTAATTTGAGACACAAAACTGGTTAATAAATAACTTAAGGAAAAGATGGAGTCAGTGATTATACCTCATGCAAGGGTATTTCTCCCAGTCTTTCTGAAGCTATGAATAGAGAAACAAACCTTAGAAGACTGAACACAAGAATCTCATTTCCAATAAATCTAGGAACAAAATTCATTTTGAACAGATAAATAAAATGTTGAATAGTTAACAATAATTAAAGGAAGGCACTTCTCATAAGTGAGTGAAAATGATATTACTTTTACACAACAAAATTGCACCTTTCTTCCCTTTTAGGAGAAAATGTCTATAACTAATGGCAAAGTTGACTTTTTATTTCTGATATCAAGTATATTTTAATGATCAACACATCTTCAACTCATTAAGAATAAAAGACCCAAAATATAACTTATACCAAAGCAGGGTTTGCACCTGCTCAGCTTAGGACTGGCATTTCTTATGTTCTTCATTTAGTGTTGCCAGATTTGGCAAATAAAAATGCAGGACACCCAGTTAAACTTGAACTTCAGATAAACAGTCTTTTTCTTCATACACATATATTCCAAATATTTGATCTTGCAACTCTGTCTCCAGTTAAGATCTTCCAGCTGGACCAGGTGAGTACTGAGGATGCTTAGGAGGGAGGAGGGAAGAGAATGCTCTCTTCCCATGACACTTGTGCAGGGCAGCACACACAGACACCTGCACCTGAGCACCCACATCAGTGCTCAGAGTCCTCCCCCCACCACCTCATCACCATCTCCAGGATTATCTTCCCTCACCCCCGAACATTTTCTTCTCATCCCCACCAGTCTGACTTAGAAGACACATGGCTGAATGCTTAAATCATTTCTGTGTTCATACACAAAGCTCCATATTAAGTCATTTCTGACAGAGATAGGATGATACTCTTCAAAGAGACTTGACATGAGGAAGTTTCCTCATGTGAGATGAGAATTACCAAAGACACCAATTTCTTTCCTGCCACATCATTTATATATCTATTATGAAGAGATAGAGCCAGGCTACAGATTGTTCTGATGAAATGGAAAACACCTAGTGTGATTTAGGATGAGATTTTGAGAGATGAACTTTGAGCTTCAATAGAGAGGCAGGTTGCTCTGTACTATTATAAAAAAGAGGAAAGGCGTTTCTACCTTTCTGATGTTAGACTAAAAAAGCAAAAAGTAGTTGCTCTTACTTTCTGATTATTCCTGGTAATATCTCCTGGAGAAATCTTTGAAAAGCAGATGATTTTCCAATTCTATTTTTTCTGTAGGAATATTTCTTATGGCAGTCAAATTCTGAGTACTATAAGGTAGATAGTTTAAATATATAGCTACAGTTTGGAATGGCATATTTTATGTTTCATAAATCTTTATAGGCAATCATCCTATATGATATATTTCCTAAGATATTTTTGTTACTTAAGGAGGCTTTCATCATAAAATAAGTTAAATATGGTGGCATGTCCTATTGACTGACTTTTAGACTTTGCATAGGGTCAAGGCCTAGTAATAAAAGGTAATATGAATTTCTTAGTGAGGCTCCCTAGGCTTTTTCTAAAGAACTACCAGTACTGTAGCTACTGGAAGCCAAAGTTATGCAAGAAAACAGTCCACAGAAGCCCAGGAGTGGTGCCTCATACCTATAATCCCAGCAATTTGAGAGACCAAAGTGGGAGGATCACTTGAGGCTAAGAGTTCAAGATCAGCCTATGCAACATAGCGAGATGCTGTCTCTACAAAAAAGTAAATAATTAGCCAGGCATGGTAGGGTTTACCTATAGTCCAAGCTACTTAGAAGACTGAGATGAGAGGATTGCTTAAGCCCAGGAGGTCAAAGTTGCAAAGAGCTATGATCACCACTGCACGACAATCTAAGAGACACAGTAAGACTGACTCTAAAATAGAAAGAAAAATCTGTAGAAAGACTTTCTTTAATAAAAGAAAACAGCACATAAAATGAATGGAGATGGCTGCTCTGGATACTTGATTGTGTGAGTTGGCTCTTAGTAAGTTCTAGCTCAGCTTGTCATTCTCACAGTGGACTACGGAATCACAGATAGCACCTCTGCTAACTTGCCAGTCATAGAGAGGTTGAGGTTACTACAAAGAACCAGATTCCTTAATCTCATTCCTTTTTGGGGTCAGTTAAGCCCTTCTATGAAAGGTCAGAAGTTTCACGTTCTCAAAAATTCTGTCAAAGATGTACTATTTCCTCCTCATTTCCAACATTCTCAAATTCCAGAGAATCTAAGAAAGAATGAATTTTAGAAAGCTATAATAACACAGCTCTCTTTCCCAACAGAGAAATATTACCCAACCAGCTTTCATATCAATTACCTGAAAGCCAAACAGAACCTATGAAAATCTGAAAAGCAATAAAGGGTCCTTCCCCCCAAAAATGTGGCCCTTTATTGCTAGGTAGGGGAAAAATGCATTTGGAATTTTTTTGGCCAATTATGGAAATTTCCTGTTTATTCATTTCAAAAATAAAAAGTCTAACAGAAAGAGCAATAGAATGCAAAGAATTCTAAATGAACATCAAATTTGTGGTGTAACAAAAAATTTCTTAAGATATAGTCAGATTTATATTCATTAAAAGCATGAAGCAAAGCCAGATCAGTGAAATATAGCATCTCTTGAAGTTAGAAATCAATTTTTTTACATAATTACAAGAGAGCAAACAAGAAATTTCCTGAGAGCAACAATGGAAATGGAAATAATTTTTCTAGATAGCCCATATATTCATTTTAATGGTTTAAAATGAATGCACTGGTGGAAAAAAAACTGGAACATGTCCCCATGTTTTGATTTTCTCTTCTCCCATCAAGCAAAAATTTTCTATAATTGGACCTTTGAAGTTAAATAGGCAATTTTAAAACCTCATATAATTTTATGGAGAGAACTTGGAAAGCAAAGAAATCTCTGAAGCAACCAGGGGCTGGAGTTTTAAAAGGGCTTATGGAACAAAACATTTTGAAAGGAACAATACCACCTAACTCCAGTCAGAATGGCAGTTATCAACAACTCAAAAAATAATGGCTGCTGGAGAGGGTGTGGCAAAAAGGGAACACTTCTACACTGTCGGTGGGATTGTAAACTAGTGCAACCTCTGTGGAAAGCAGTGTGGTGATTCCTAAAAGCTCTAAATATCAACCTCCCATATGACCCCGCAATTCCCCTACTGGGAATATACTCTGAGACTCAAATCACTCTATAAAAAAGATACCTGCACACGTATGTTTATCACAGCATTGTT
>NW_007251755.1:282647-307553 GCF_000164805.1 Carlito syrichta
CGGGGGACGGGGAAACACCTCTTCTCAACAGGGTGCCTGAATGAAATGTATTTATATACCTAACCCTTAACTGTACCCCACAAAACCATAATAAAAAATATTGATTATTGATTTAAAAAAAAGGTGAACAAAAAAAAAGAAAGGAACACAGATAAAAATTGATATCCAATAAGAATTATGGTGTAGAATTATTTCTATATATGACCATAATCTACAACTTTCAAAAAATTTGACTGCAGTTTTTTGGGAGATTTCAAATTAATCACAAGTAGGTGGCCAAAGTATTATTTCTCAAATAACATATAAACAGTACAGAAATGATATTTTAAAAATATAGGAGAATAAAGATGTTGAATTGTCTTATCACTGAAATATGAAAGAGAACAATTAGCACTCATTGTTTGATAAGTTTATTAGGTTTACATCCATGAGAGTAAATGTCATCCAGAAAAGAAAGTGAAGTTGACAGAGGAGAATCCAAGAGTAGAGAGTTTAGAAAATGTACTCCTGGGCCAAAATAAGTACATTTCAAGGGATTACTATATCAGAATGTATTCCAAGAATCGAAAAAAGAATAAATTCACAACTTTGAAACCTAGATATCTACCACATACCTGGGGAAGATTAGACACAATCTTACAGACAATTGAGGTCCCTTTTCTGTCAGTGTCACAAGCAACACATCTTACTCTGGGAAACACATGTCCTTCAACACCAATGTTCATTGCAAAGTTCAGGATTCCCCTAATTCACCACACTTCCGATATCAATTGCATGTTCAGAGTTACCCAAAATCAGCCTCAGGCCTGATAATTCACATGTAATTGTGTTATACTAACAGTTACAGTTTATGACAGTGAACGGGTACAGATAGAATCACCAAGGGAAGAGGCACATGGAGCAGGAACCAGGAGAGCTCCAGACATGAACTCCTAGTTGCCTTTTTCCCTAGAATCTTGGAGAGTGCCACCTTCTCTCAGCAATGATATGTAACAATAAACCTGGAGTATTGCCAACCTGGAAGCTGACCCAAACCCTCCATGGTAAACAACAATGTTAGTGTAGACTATCTGGTGTGGGCGAAGGCCTCCTGATAAACAAAGACACTCTTATCAGACAGGACTTTCCAGAGTCTTAGAGATTACCTCCAAGGAGTTAAGGGCGAAAACCAGATGTCCTTTAAGGTAAAGCTAACCTTTGCACAGACCTGTGCCACCGTGCCATATGGACCATGCATTCTAACTGGAATGATATGTACCTGTAAACACTATGCCTGTACTAGATTTGGCACAAACTGAACTCTGTGGAAGGAAGAATCCATAGATCATAGGCATTATATTAATACAAATTAGGACATGTAACTTTGTCACCATCTGTGACTCCACTTTAAAGTTCCATGCATACATTTTGGTTGAATTTCTTCCCATTTGATGTACACACAGAAACATTCACCAACTGTCAGATTGTTTCTTTCTTACTTCATCTGCAACTTTGGAGAGCAATAGTTCTACTCAAGATGCTTAAGATGGAAGACATGGTGGCAACTCTGTGTTCTGCTCTGCCAATGAAGGTGTTTTCTGCACATTGTTGGGATGCCCTTAAATGAAGACTGGTCCAATAGCTCATTCTTCTGCAGACTGATGATCCATGTATACTTTTGTTAATACAATTTACTGTCTGCACCAGAAGACCCCCTTTTTTGGTGACCCTCTTAGTATATAATTCTCAATACACACTATTTTCCAAAGAAATATTTCCTAGAATATTGAAATTTACCTGGAAACTAGCTTCTTGTTTCCTTATTACATCTGAAAGAAGGCACACACATTTAGACTAATTTTGTTACAGAGTCCCATTGGTTTAGTGGAATTGATTGCAGAGAAAACCATCAAGAATGATATACTAGCCATTCAGTCATGAAGTGGTTTCAAGATGCCAGTAAATTTTCTTAGAAAATTGAATTTACTGAATAATAGCTAGAGCCTATGTTGGCTAAAAGAATTAAACTTTGGTTTCAAACTTTTATATCCAAACACTAACAGGAGTTTCATATATGCAAAACTTCCAATAAGATTTTTTAATCTGACATAGATTTAAACCATTAACTAAAAACAAAAACAATTTTCTATACATTTTACCAGTGTTTTTCTTTTCTTTTTTCTTTTTTTTTTTTTTTTTTTTTTTTTTACTTTCAATGGAATTTTTTTTTATAGGGCAAAGTGGAACATAAATTGACTTGCATGTTAGCTTAAAGTATTATTGACAATCTAGTCATAAAATTAGAAACAATGAAGGCTGTCTTCCAAACTATTCAAATGGAAAAATGTTATGCTCAACTTGATTTTTGCATATTAAATCTATGAAAATTTTCATAAGACTTTAAATTACTTAAACTGTTGATTCAAATTTTGACTCAAAAACTTTGACAGACTAAAAAATTCAACTAATGTTGATACGAACAATATAAAATAAGTTTTATGTTGCTGAACTATAGACTAATAAGCAAATGTCCTTTATATCACCCCCAAAAGTTGGTTTTACACTCCCATAATATATACATGGTTACTTTCTAAAACAGACACAAGTAAATAAAATTGGAAAAAATCTTGCTTATGAGAAATTTTATGAAAAAGTCCAGAATTCACTTGATTATAGTCAATCAACTACAACTCAAAATATAATATAGTAGTTTTAAATCTAATGCTGCACTAATGAAATATTATATCTACAACAAAGATGCACACTATCTTTTGATCTATTCACAATATAGACTCCATTCTATGTTCAAATAAATGTCATACTTTCATTGAACCCTAGTTGAAACAGAGTGTATCCAATAGAAATGATAAAGATATAAGTCCAGATATTATTCACCATGAAGAATGTGTTAATCATGAATGTTTAGCCTGGAACATGGAATTTGAGATTTTAAAAGGTTTGCGTTATTGTTACATATGTCAAAAGTTTCTTTTGATGGGCTAGATTTGTTCCACCCATTGAGAATAAAGCTCTGGATTCAATAGACTGAAGTGAGAGAGAGAGAGATGATTTAACCTAATAAAAAGACAGACACTTAGATGCTCTGAACACAGACCTGCCCTATTGTATCAGAGCTTGCCATGGTTAGGCTGAAAGTTCCATGTTAGGTAGTAGACCAGGAAGCTGGTGCTAACAGATCTCTGAGTTCTCTTCTGAGTTACAGACTCTTTCATGATAAGGGTAGAATGAGGTAAAAACAGGGTTTCTCAGGACCAGAGCCAGAAAAGGCTGTTCTTACTTAACTTCTCTATAAACACTCTGCATAAAAGGATAAATAATTGAAATTATGTATGCTACATAAAGAATTCTTAGCTTTCAGCCTCAGCACCCCTGCACACAGACTCAAACACTCATACCTACTACCCTAGGGAAATGGGTTTTTATCTTTGTCCCCTCTCTCTCAAGAACACCAGGTCAGTATACAGAGATGGTCAATAAGCCATTAGTATATGACCCTATAAGCGAGACAAATGCAAACAACAGGGAAAATTTGAAATTTTGAAATTGAAAACTTGAGAAAGTTTCATTCAACCTTTGTATTTCCACAGTATCTGGAATCCCACATATCTGCAGAGAAATAATGAAATCTATACGGAGGCCACCAAAAGGGCAGAGGGACAAAGGGTGGTCACTTGAGATCACACTAAAATACTGACTCTTTGGTCTTGAAGAGCTCAGGGAGTCTATATAAAAATATGTTAGAACCGCTTGCTGTTTGGAGGATGTGAACATAAATTCCAAAAGGTTAGAACCATCGGAATCTCTTTAAACTTTAATGAGTCAAGTTTAGGGCAAATAAAAAGATGTATACCTTCACAAACCATGTTACTTTCTCAAGAAATTATATGCACAGGAAATCCCTAAAGGATTTTTCAGTATTTAAAGTCCTATTTCATAACTGCTAAAAAAGGTTGAAGTATGCCCCAACTGTCTGACTGTGTCATGGAGGATAATCTTGCCTTCCACCGTGATCTTTGACTGACTCCTGTTGATGATGCCTACGCTTACTTGGAGTAAATGGTACCTAACAAAGAATATATCTCCTCTTACAAAAAATATTAAAATGTTGCTGGAATCAACATTTAATTGTTTTATTTGATCTGATATTTTTTTCTGTGTTGAAATTTGAATCCTCACTAGCATTTGATTTGGACTTTAACTAGCATCACAGGAGAGTTAGCATTAGAAAAATAGATCCAAGATATCAGCTATATTGAAGAAAATTGTATTTGTTTCTCTATCTCTCTCTCTCTCTCTCTCTCTCTCTCTCTCTCTCTCTCTCTCTCTCTCTCTCTCTCTCTCTCTCATCTTCTCTCTGCTGTAATGAGGGAATCCTCCAAAGTACCTGGAATGCTTCCTTCTCAAAGTCTCCATGTTAGGAAAAGCCTGAGAGACCCCCAAAGCATGATCGTGTTCAAATGTGTCATCAGCTAACCAGCCTCCTCCTCAACTGAAACTTGTGCATACCATTGCTAAAGATTTCTAAATCAACTGTATCTTGCTTGTATAATATTTCCCTCCGACTTGGAGGTCTCCCTCCGACATGGAGATTTAGCTTTCCCCATGAGTCATTTTAGACTTCAGTTTTCGTTTAGTTGCTCATCATCCCTCAAGTGTGTGCATGAAAGCGATTTTCTAGATATCTTACACATATCATAAAGTTAACTAAGAATACTGTGTTTGCATTCATTTACCAGGTAAAACACTGAAGTAACATTCTTAAGAAGGGTCTCCCTAGTGCTGGACACAAGAAAACAGCCACATGCCACATGTTTTCCAGGAAGTACAAAATGTCATCCAAGAATTAGCAAGTGTGTTCTTTGTGTTCTATGTTGTGTCATTAAAAAGTAAAAATATTTTTTCAGTAATTTAGGCCACGGATTGAGTGATTTTAGCTGTTTTTCTATGGGCGCTTTTGTTTTTAAAATTATCCTGTTTCATGAAATATCCCTTTTAAGAAAAATGAACACTCAGTTGATGTTCCTATGACTTTCACATATAAAATCAGAAATTTCATAGTTGTATGCAATTTCAGAACTGATGTAGTTTATCTGTATGTTCTTTATTATAAAGTAATAAGTATAACAAATAATACAACTATGTTTCCTGTGTTGATTGTCCCTTATCAAAATATGTGCTGAAGAACAGATATTTAAGAGAAAATAGTTTCTATCTGCATTTTCTTCCCAAGAAATGATATAAAACTATATTTTAGGCTGTTATAAATCTTGCAATGGAAGTTTATGAATTTAAATTCTATTATCAGCAAGATATACATTAAGTTCACTAGTAGGGCTACAAAATTGAATTTTAGATTCCATATTAAATTGTAACACCACAATCTCAGTGAAGCATTTTAATCCAACATTGTATGTCAGGGAGAATGTCAGCAGACTAGAGCTTATTTTCTGCTGTTGCAGTGACAATCTCTCTCAAGATTTTTGTTGTTAACATGGTGTGTCCTGTACCTCTGAGCTTTTGCTAACAGAGACATTGTTACTTAGAAACACATTTCAATACAGAATGTGTTTTTCCTTCATCAGTGCAGCACAGAGCATTGCTAGGGACAAAATTCCTGTTAAACGAACATGAATTTAGGTTTGCCAGCTGAGTTAGCAGAACCCACAGAAAGACTACTTAGTTTTGTCTATAGCCTCTGTTAATCAATGCCATGTCGTCTAATGCCTTAGAGGAGAATATCTTTATTTTTCTCTTTTCAAGGAACCTTTTGTGACCATATAAGACTGAACCAATTTATTATGGAAGGCCATTTTTAAAATATTCCCTTTAATTCCAGAATATTCAAAGATATGGGTTAAGTATTCTGTCATGTGATGATGGATGGTGTTCTTTTCTTTTCCTTCCTTTTTTTCACTTTTGAGAATTTTCTTTTCAGATCTCTCTTTGGTAACATAGTTCTGTTTTTATCTCAAGAAGGAAAATATCTTCTAATTATAAGGTGCTTCATAAAGTTAGAAGATGTTAAAACCTCGAAGAGATTTTTACTATCCTAGTTAAGCTAAAACAAAAATGTAAATATAAAATACTTTGAAATTACTCTAATAAGAAATGTTCAGAATCTATAAGGGAAAATGGTTAAATCTTCATGTAAAGACTAAGCAATATAAATACCTCAGTTTCTCCTAAAGTAATTTATAATCTAGTGCCATTCCTGTTAGGATCCTGTTGCTTTAATTTTGTGTTGTTTTTCTGAAGCAGGCATTGGTCAAAGTTATTATAAAAATCTTTGAGGGTGGAGGAGGAACAACCATAAAAGGCCCAAAAAGACTTTTTGGCAAAAGCCATACATTGCAAAGCATGAGGAGATTAATCCAGGAACTAATAGATGATGAAAGAAAGATCTAGTTTGAAAATAGCATTGACTGTTTGGGGATGGGTCATTTTGTTTTCTGAGATCAAGTGACCAAAAGACACTATGATGGAGACTGCTAGTGATATTCCACATCCATGTCCCTCTTTATCTCCCAGCCTCCTTTGCAGTTAGGATGCGGTCATGCCAAGGTCAAATCGATGTATACAGAAATGATGGAAGCTGCTTCCGCACTTGTTCTTGGAAACATCCTGCATAATCCACCAAATCTCTCTCCTGTTGCCCCTTATGGCTGTGGAGGTCATGTGTTCCAGGTGACAGCTGTACTCTGCAAGAGCTTGTATCTTAGTCACTCCTTCTTCCATAGCACCTGCCACAGCACCTTCTGCAAGCTGCCTGGCCAATGTCAACTAGAGGCATAGCAAAACATAAACATCAGTTGCATTATTTGTTTTAACTGAGTCAAGACAGGCAGGTAAAAATGGTAGACCTGTGTATACCCGCATTCGACAATCAACTTTTGCCTTACTTAACTCTTTAAATTAAACATTAATTGACAATTTAATTTAAATGTATTATTAAAAAGAAGCTGTGATATGTTTTGAAGAAAAGGAAATGAATAATTGTCAAATCACATTTGGGCAAAATGTTCCAAACAAGAAAATAAAAATAATTTCAAAGGAAAAAAAAGACGATTTGATTGACATTCTTTTCCTCTTCTCTATTAGGTTTTCCAGGGCAATTTTGACAACGACACCCACAGAAAAAATGTCATCGACCCTCCCATCTATGCACGACACATAAGAATTCTTCCTTGGTCTTGGTACGGGAGGATCACATTGCGGTCAGAGCTCCTGGGCTGCACACAAGAGGAATGAGTACACTGCACACCCCACAACCCTCTTCTCTGTGTCCCCAAAAGCATCTCATTGGAATGGACTGTGCAAACCTGTAAGAAGCTGAATGGGTTGTTTTTTTTTCATGAACAAAGTGCTTAAATTATGGTAGGCCATTAAATTGTCTTCTTCAGGAGGTCTAAGCCTGCCTTTTCAATGATTTCATTTGATTTTATTGGTCAAATATCTTAAGTAACGTCACATTAACTGTGAATTGCTTTTTTCATTGTTTTCTGAATTATGCACCTTGGTTGAAATATATTAGGGAAAAAAGTAGCCTTCTATTTATAGCAAGAGCAAAAAAAATAATCTCAAAGTCATCAAACAAAAGCAAGAGTTGATAGGAGTTTTACAATCAATGCTTTAGCTAACTCTTATAAAAAGAATACTGCAAGGTTAGCAATAAGTTTTTTTTTTTTCCTTCTATAACAACTTTACATTATCCTGTTTTCCTGTGCCTCACAAACACGGTCAGTGTTTATAACAAAATTTTGAAGAAGAATCTGTAACATGCAGTACCACTTGATATTATATTTCTCATTTTACTTTCATTATTTCTAATCAGAGATTAAGTGACGTTATTTTCCCTTTTGGTTCTTTCTGTCTTTATATTGTGCATTGCCTGAATAAGTTAATATTTTTTTCTAATTGAATTTTTTCCTGTTAGTTGCCTAAAAGAAGTGTCATGTGTATCTATATAATCAGAACATGATTGAATAGCAGTAGATTGATCTGTTTTTTATATCAGTAGATTAAGTCTATAGTTTTATTTTTGAAGGAAGCTGTAACTATGTAATTTCCAAATACTTCCTTCATTAAGTATCTTCTTATACTACCAGTTTTCAAAAAGAAACAACCAAAAAAAATGTATGTTTCTTTAAATTTAGATCTTCATTTTGATGGCATTTACATAGCCTTATATTTACCTTAAAATAATAGACTCATGAATTCTTTATCTATTTTTTAAAAATTTTAGCAAACAAATATTAACCCAGTGTTGCATAGCTGGCCAAGCATACTCGTTATTTCTTTGTTCATTTCCACATTTCCTGTGAAACTAAGATTTCATTGAGATTTGAAACTGCTGTGGTTTCCCAGGAAGCACAATGTGTAGTTATTTGTGAGAAGTAAAATATTTACCAATGACAAAGTCGTAAACCATTTCAAGATGAAAATTGATTTCTATTTATTTTGCTTCAAAGGTTCTGAAAAAATAAGCAATTATCATAACAATTTGTTATTGATAATGGAGATTTCATTGACATGTCTCTCAAATTAAAGCTCACACTGGCTCCATAAAAGTCTTCAGCATCCAATTTATATGCCTTCCAAGTATTTATTTTATAAGGCTTAGACAGACTTATTGGAGTTTTAAATGAAGGGTCTTGGAAAAGAAAGGATGGTATGTGTACGAAATATTAAGGCCCTACACAACACTGCTAGTTATTTTTTTGTTTGTTTGTTTGTTAATCTTTGATATTTGTGCTGCAGATCAGAAGCCCCTAGACTGTTACTGTCTTGTCTGTCCACGTGTTAACAGCATTTCTTGATGATGTATATGTGGAGTTATCTTCAACCATAGTGAAGAGTTTAAAGAGAAAGTCAATCATATTGGCATTTTTAATAAGAAAAACTTAGTGGGTCTACAGA
Organism: Carlito syrichta; assembly: GCF_000164805.1. Classification (NCBI taxonomy): domain Eukaryota; kingdom Metazoa; phylum Chordata; class Mammalia; order Primates; family Tarsiidae; genus Carlito; species Carlito syrichta. The sequence goes on from NW_007251755.1 coordinate 291,564, forward strand.
ATTGACTGGCCACACATGAGTGCCATGCCCACATGCTATGTACTTTATTATAAGTTCTTATTATGAAATTATTGACTGAAAGCTTCCAAAATGGTGATCAGTTTTCAATATCTCTTGAAAACAAAATTGCTATGTCCTCAAAAATACCTTTTTATGATGAATTTAAAGGGAGGGTTTAATATCTTTAGTTGGTTAAATTTTAATGTCATGTGACAAAAAAATTACTTAGATTCAAAAGTATACACACACTTACTCTCTAGCCGATGGCACTTATTTCTTTCAAGAGTACTGTCTCACTGAAGGTACTTATTTCTAGCCATTTTACTTTGCAGGTTATGCATGATTTCTCATTCTTAAAGAGTGTAACTTTAAAATTACGAGTAATGGTTTGTGATGATTTAATTTTTTGAAATTATTTATGTTCATATGTTTTGAATTTTTTCCATTGATAATTGCTTTAAAAATATTTTACAAGAGACTTGCTTGAAATTATACCTGCTACCTTTGAGAGCAAGACATTGAAATGGCTTTCTTTTGCTTTTGCATTTCCTCTCCATTCTATATGTTCTCCCCAACCGCATGTCCAGTGGAATGGCTATTGCCCAAAATTGATGACAGCAAAGGAATTCCCACATGGAGAAATCTTGAAAGTTATTGTGGAGTAGTATTATGAAATAGCTTTTGTGTCACCTGTATCAATGGCATCAAAATGAAGCAAATTTATTCTATTTAATTCCATTAAAACAAAGTATCATCAACCAAATACACAGAAGAATCACCTAGTCTTCACCCTATTAAGTAACTGTAATATGCTAGTTTTATAAGTTATTAAATTAAAATGTTAATCATCTCCATTTTATATACATCATTTTAAAACATTCATCATAGTTACAAATTTTAATTTTAGGATTGACTTTCTCTTCTTGAATGACTTCATAAAAATTGCTGTGAATTTTGAAGATTTGGGGGTACTAATGATTGTATCATTGCTAGTCAACAAATTATGAAACATAATACTCAATGCTGGTGTCTGATGTGTTAATAAGTACAGAAATAACTAAGACACAAATAACCTTTGCAAATTTTCAAGCTGTGTAATATTCCAATGTTGGTTTTTTCTTTGTATATATACTTATATCATGTAGGATGTTGTAAAATCAGTATGACCTTGTCTAGTCTTCAAACTTAGAAATAAAACTTTGGAAAATCTGGGATACTTTGGGAGCAGTTGTAATTAAACACATTTGTGAAAATACATAAATTGTCTGAATGTGAATACTCACCACTCTTGACCACACGCTTGGTTTATCTTTTTTTTTTTGTACAGAATAATTAAACAGATACAGTAGTAGCCTCCAAATGTATATTTATATAAGCTCTGTTAGCCTTTCTAAGATTATTAAAATGTGAACATCCCCCTTGCTCCTTTTAGTTGTGGAAAGTTTACTAGAGTATTCATAACCCAAAGTCATTTTGTTGCCTCACATTTAAAGTGTTGTATATCAGGACTGATCTGCCCATTGTTAATCAGCTGATATTGCTGTTGTTTCTATTGTTTTCTCAGTTCATTATGCTCAGGAGTATAATGAAGAGATCCTGTCAGTAGTAAATAATAACACAACACTAATAATATATTTGTTCTTGTCACTTCAACCATTACTTAGTGAAAATCATAACATGTTACTTCTTCATAAATCTTGTTTCTGGCTCTCTGATACGGATGAAATATTAAATCTGATACTTCCCACTTTCTTGACATTTTCTTACATGCAAAAAATTTAGGGAAAAAATTTAAATAGTAAAAGTTTATTTCTTATTAGCGTTTCAGTGGATCTCTGATAGATCTCAGTACTGACTTATCATATATGTTTATGTATTTGTATGTCTTTCTACTTCAACTGCATTTTAATATGAGTGGTTCCGTGGAATTCTGTTGTTTATATAGTTGTATACACACACACAAACATACACAAATGTGTTCTTATTAAATTAAAACAAGGATTCATATATATTTTGTGTATGGCTAATAAGGAATCTTGATAACATCTATGCAGGGTAAAAATGTAATGTGACAGCAGAATAATTGTTCAACAGAAAATTTTCAACTATAAGGCTTTTAAAATTATTGATTCAAAATGCAAACATAGTAGAAACATTGTGAATTCCAAGAAAGAAATCCTGACCAGATTGAAATTTGTCTTTCAAAAAATTATTACTTTGTGAATGAAAAATATTATTTTCATATAACCTAAAATATCTACCACTTCAACTTTGAATATATGACTTTTAAGTAAAGATCTTGATAAAGAAACATTAATTTGTAGTGGCAGAAATGCAGTGCTCTCTTATCTCTCCTCCCAAAGGCTAATCTTAAAAAATTAATAATCAATTCAGTGTGTTATTTGTTTTGGAAACCTCACCTCTAGCCTTTAAGATGCAGAAGAACTCTCTGAGCAGATAGAGCAAATAGAGGATTAAACCACTTTGCTATTTGAGAAATGTTTCAACCTCCCTGAAACAGAATACACTGTCATTTGTCTTTACAAATACAAAGAATACCTAGTATAAGTAGCAATTTTCCTATTGATTTTGAAGGGGGAAAAAGAATTTCTTCATTCTATTGCAGTAAATGCCTATAATTCATATTGGATGTTTCAACATTGCCACCAAATAAAGTGTTTTCCACAGTATGCAAGTGGCACCTACTCAAAGAGTTATTTCTATTAGATGAATTTGGTAGCAGAAATGGGAAAACATTCTTGGAAAAGGCTCCTCATTTAGTCGTTTTGCATAGCTTGGCAGAAGTTGATGGAGTCATTTAAAAACACAAATGCTTTGGAAATATGGTGCATGCTTTGGAAACATGGTGTATTAGTCCTCAGCAAATGGTCACCATATTTCATGATGAAGCATTGCATATGGTGCCTTCCTCTGCATGAATCTTATTTTAACATCCTTGATGCCACGAGCCACACTCTTCCATACTGATGTAAAATCTCCATGGTGGCCCTTCATGGGCCCACATGTGAATATATGAATAATGACACTACAATGTGGTGTAAGGTCAACCTGCTGCCTCCTGTAAGGGGAGGGTTGGCAGCAGGACTGATGGTGCCTTCAGATGGGACATCTTCCGTAGTCAGTGTGGAAGCAGCTTGTGGTGGCTTCTGTGAGCACCAGGCTGAAGCACTGCTGGTACTAACTAAAGGACAGCTAGGAATAAACATGATGGTTGAGGCATGTATCCAGTAATGAAGGACAGAGTAGCATATCACACATGGACTTACAGAGGTTTGACCATGGTCTCACTTTTGGGTGATTACATTGCAGGGATTTAAGTTTAAAAATAATTTTAAAAGGCTTTGTCTTTCAGGAGGAGCACCTTGGAAGGCTAGTGGCCCTGGGAGACATGACTAGCACAGATCTCTTCAAGGCCAAAGGCATTTTCCAACTGGTCCCAGAACAGGGAAATTGAACAAAGAGGTAAAAAAAAATGACCAACCAGAAAGGAAGTATGGAATAATCAACCATAAGCAGCTTTGCTTCCTCAATTCTTAAGTTTCTTGGGTAAAAATATTTTAAAAAAAATTTTTTTTTTTTTTTCATTGGAGTCTCACTCTGTCGCCCAGACTGGAGTGCAGTGGCCGCTCCCAGCCACGGCAGCCTCGACCTGCTGGGCTCCAGCGATCCTTCTGTCTCAGCCTTCTGAGTAGCCGGAATTACAGGCATGCGCTACCACACCTGGCTGATTTTTTGATTTATTGTAGAGATGATGTTTCGCCAGTTGCCCAGGCAGGTCTCGAACCTGCAGGCTCAGGCAATTCACTCACCCCGGCCTCCCAAGGCGCGGGATTACAGGCTGAGTCACCGAGCCTGGCCTTAAAAATTATTTGTTAACAGCAGAAGCATCTCTGAAATAAAACCGGAAAAATAAAAAAGCAAAAAACAAAAAAATCTCATTTTAAATGATGCAAGTACCTTGATAAGATACGGGATGTGGACTGAGACTTCAAGAGCTTTGTTCAAACAATAGTGAAATAATGTTTTTCAAACTGCTAATGGAGAAAACTTAGTGGGTCAGAATTAGTATTTTTTAAATTAAATGCATTAGTACAAGACAAAGGAGGGAGGGGTAAGGATGGGAGGGAGAGAGAAATGACTCCACTGTAAAAATCATTTGCAAAACTTTCAGTTATCTTACTGAGTGTGTAAGTGTTCTCGATCACAGTATAAATTATTTTTCTAACTCTGCCATGTCACTGTCATAGCACCAGTCTCTGAACTGCTGTCTAAATGGGTGGTGCCTGCTAACACTGGGCTTTAGAATGCTGGGTGACCGATGTGAGTTTAGACTCGGAATTAGATGCATCTTGTCTATAGGAGGCTGGGAGAGGCTTGGAAGGAAGAGAGAAGATACACACTCCTGGAGGCCCGAGAGAAAATAAATAAAGATATTAAACACAGGCATGTGTTAATTTTTTCTGTGTGGTGAGTAATGACCTGAGGGTGGGCTTGCAGCAGGGGTCAGGGCTGCCTGGGGACCCGCCACTCTGGGTTCATTATAACACAGGCCCATGAGTTGTTTCTGTATATTTGTCTTAATAAACTTTGATGCATTTTAAGTGGATTTTTCTACCATTGCTTCTGGTTTAAAAATTCGTAATCTAATGCCCCCCACACACTCATCCTAACCTTCTAAGTCTGTATTATAGAAACTTATATTACTAATTCCTTGCTCTAGGGCTGTCCCACTCAAACCTTATATCACAGACATTTGTGTCTTCAAATCGTAGCAGTAGGCTGCAATACAGGTCCTAGAAAATATGCATATATTCCTTCACTTTTGCTGCAGATGTAAAGGAAAGGTAATTTCTTTCAGAAATAATACAATGGAGAAACTGCTCTGCTCATCTTAAGAAAATATTAAGATTATCAAACTTTTTTGTCATTAATCTTTTTTTTTTGTCAGCAAAATTTAAGTATCTATTTTGTGCCAGCCACTATTAATGTTCTGGAAATAGAGAGATGAAAAGATTCTGATTTTCAGGAATCACAGTATAGAGAGAGGGGCAGAGCGGGTAGATGAGAAAGCAGGCAATCACAATGGATGCTTCCACAAAAACATGTTCCATGTAAAACAAAATAGAACAGAGGCAGCTGTGCTGCTCAGGGAGGCAGATCAGAGAAGTCATCCTGAAGGATACACCAAAACCATTCAATTTAATGTTTATGACACCCAAAACATCCAACTTACTACTCATCATAGCTCTAGGAAGAATGGATTAGCATGTTTGCTTTGCAAGTGGACAAAGAGAAGTCGAGAGAGGTGAGGAGATGTTCCCTGGTAATGAAGCTGTGATCCAAGGACACCCTTCCCCAGTTCAATATTTTTCTTCTTCCTTTGCATCGAAGGGCACTATAGTATTTTCATTATAGGAACCAATACAAGAGCAACAGGAAGATCAACCTCCAGCCAAGGGGCCACTAATTGTTTATTCTTCAGCATTTCATATTGTCTTAAATGATTCAACACACCAGTATTACCTGATAACACACATTTGAAAAGATCAGCCAGTGAGTGAAGTGTTGATCATCACATGAATATATTTTTTAAAATCAATAAATGACCGAACAGCTAGTGAACTACTGTGAGATATGTGATAGGATTAATTTCTTAAAAGGTGAGTAATAAACCCAGGTTGTCAAAACATATTCTATTCTAATACACGGTGCATGGGGCTGTCCCCATGCAGAGAACATGAAATCTTTAATACATAATTAAATTATATTGAAGAAAATTTTAAAATATTGGTCTATATTTAAGAGAAACCACAGGTATTTCTATTAAAAAAAAAAACTCCAAAGAATACAAAGAAAATACAGATACCCCATCTTGAGTTCTAACTCCCAACATTAAAGCATTACCATTTTCTCATGATGTCATGGAAGTAGAGAGTAGAATGGTGGTCACCAGAGACTGAGAAGGGTGGGTAGGTTGGGGGAATGAAGAAAGGCTGATGAATGAATACTAATATGCGGTCAGATAGAAGAAATCTGATCTGATGTCCCATAGCAGAGCAGGGTGATTACAGTTAACAACAATGTATTGTGTATCTCACAACAGCTAGAAGAGAGGACTTGAAATGTTTCCAGCACAAATAAATGATAAATGCTCAAGGTGATGGATACTCTAAATACCCTGACTTGACTATTACATATTGTGTGCATGTTTCAAAATATCACATATATCCCCTGAACATGTACAAATATTTTATGTATACATTTAAAAATTGCAACAATAACTTTTCAGCAACATAGATACAGCTGGAGGCCATTATTCTAAGTGTATTAATGCAAAAACACAAAACCAAACACTGCATATTTTAACTTAAAAGCAGGAGCTAAACACTGGTTACTCACAGGCCTCAAGATGAGAAAAACAGACACTGGGGACTCATAAAGAGGGGAGGGAGGGAGAGGGATAAGCATTGGAAAACTACCCATTGGATACCATGCTATTTGGTTGACAGGCTCAGTAGAAGACCAAATATCACCATCATACGGTATACCCAACCTGCACATGTATCTATGGATCAAAATTTTTAAAAAATTTAAAAAGAGATAACATACTCTTAACTAGGAGAGAAGCAGAGTAGAAAATAATATCTTAGAAAGTTAAGTATAGTAACCACAAAATTTAATCAACTAACCTCTTAAGAATAAATAGAATGGGCATTGTCTTTTTCATTCCCTGGTGACTTTTCAATTAGTAAAATTAGGAACTTAATCAGTTACAGATAACCCTGTACAACCTCATGTAAATTACATTTCCATCACTTCATTGAAATAGTCCATTCAATGCTAATTATTCATCAGTGAACCAGAAGCAGTTGAGAGTATTTTAGACAACTGGAATTGAGGAACCACCAATTCTGGGATGTATTTGTTTAAATACTTAGTTCCCAAGGTTATCATCAATCTAATATTTAAATACGCTTAAGAAAAAGCAGTATCACCTACGAGAGTCTTCACCAATTCTAATTGCCAACGAATCTTACCTAATATTTGACATATCTTTAGTGAAGCTGAATCCAAATATTTCGGTAAAGTCAGAAAACTGATTGTTAATTGTCTTTTGTACAATTATTTTGTCTTTAACCTTTCCTGGAAAAAGATATCCTTTCTATCTTGTTCCTTCATCTTTTAGGAGAAACCTATTCAGTGTCCAGTAATCCGAAAATGCAGGGCATCAAACTGAATAAGGCATGCTGAGTGTGGTGAAGGGGCACTTAGTGTCCTTAATTGTTTATCCCTTAGTGCCCTTACTCACCAACAGCATCTGTAAGGCCGATGAATGTTCAGTCTGTAGTCTACCTTGAGCACTTGATTTTCTCTAATGCATTTATGTATATTAAGTTATTTCAGGGCTTGGTTTGGGCCAACATCCTTTTCCTTCTTGAGCATACTGTTATCTATTTTGGTAAGCCATTTTCACAGTAAAGAGTGATTCAAAATGTATGCTGCAAGCACTTTCTCATTTAAGAAATTTATTGAGTGTCTATTAATGGTGAAACAAAAGTACTCACAAAAATTTCAAGGATAAACTTCCTGTCCAGTGAAGCCATGGAAGGCTAAGCAGGTTTTGCCAGGCACGGAGTAACCAGGTCAGGGACAGTCGCTCAAGTTGAAATCCACTTTTTGACTTGGCAAATGGAAGTCCTGAGGAAGGTCTGCTCATGAGTAGTACCCATGTGTATATCATATTCCCAAAAGAGGCTCTTTTTTCTAATTAACAACTTATGTGCTGGGAATGGATACTTGAGTAGTCCAGATGCCTGTCTACTGTTTTTATTAAAGCCACATTTCAATATGGGAGATAATGGATATTTTATAATTATACAGTACATTTAACACATTGGACAAATGTCCTACCCTACTAAAACCCTAAGAATAATGCCAGTTTTGGCTTCCAACTTTCCTCCACAGGTGTGCTATGATCACACCTTGTACTAAAATGAGTTTGGAGGGTTTTTCTCTTTCCCTCTTTTTATTACCTTTAAAAATGGCTAGACTTATTGTTAAAGATGTATCAGATGATGTATCAGATGATTCATTTACAGTACAGAAAAAGAAAGCAAATATTTTAGAAGCTGCTTTATCCATTCAATACGTTACTGTGGATTGAGGGATAAAATTTAGGCAGAGGAAGGAGCAGATGCCTCACCAAAAGCAAAAGTTCTTTGACTGCCTTGATGCCTCTAAACAAGGGCCTAAGACCTTTGTTTCTGAGTCTTCTTTAAGAAAAGGTTTTTTAAGTGGTGAACTGCTGAAAAGATTTACTTTTTATTGCAATTTGCAAAATATTTAAGTTAGTTTTTACTTCAAAGCATGTGAATTGGAATATTTTAGTTAATAATTTATTCAGGAATGCAAATATTTGTACATTTGTCTTATAGTTTATGCTGCATATCACCAAAAAGTATATGGATCGAAGGGCATTGTGTTGTACTTTTGGAAACTTGAATTGATAGGGGATTCTCCCATGACTTTTAACAGTAACCTCCCATACATTCCCAGGAGATAGTCACTGATTTATATTCCCAAGAGATAAAAATTAAAAACATGGAAATTGGCCAGGCAAGGTCATTCACACCTGTAATCCCAGCACTTTGGAAAGCTGAGACGAGAGGACTGCCTGAGCCCAGGAGTTCAAGACCAGCTTGAGTAATATCAAGAATCCTCATCTCTACAGTAAACTTAAAAATTAGCCAGGAATGGGGATGCACACCTGTAGCCCCAGCTAGCTACTTGGATGATTGAGGCAGAAGGATCGCCTGAGTCCAGCAGGTTGAGGCTGTGGTAGCCATGATTTTGCCACTGTACTCCAGCCTGGATGACAAAGTGAGACTCCAAATAAAAAAAAAAAGAACAAATTAACATATTGAAGAAACATGTCTCTTAAGTTAGTTTCTGGTTGAAGTATATTTATTTCCACAGTTACTTGGAAATAAAAGCAATTGTTTTCCTATATGAGTCTTATTTCTCTCTATTGGCATATCCTCTGTTCTTTCAGAATTTATGTAACTGCCTAAATAAAAATGTAATTGTCCTCTATCACAAAACCAAACCCTGGAACAATAACTGTGGCTTAGTTGGAATTGACTTGGTTGTCAAGTGCATTTATGAGAAGAGATTCATTCCAATAAAGTGACTTTGGTATTGTGCATTAACTTTTAATATAAATAGTAATTCATTTGAAAATTATACTTTTATCTCTGCTACCTAGTTTGTTTCTGGAGAGTTAGTTATTCACAGGCTCAAACATTCTGACATTATTCAAATACTCAAAATACATAAACTTTAATATCATTAGCATATTTTAAGGTTGGTGTTTTATATTGTAAATTCTATTTGTGAACCAAATTTCCCCTGCCTATTCCTTGGGAGTGTAACAGACATCCTACAAGATTCCATAGTATATGTGGACAGGAGACACATTCTTTTGTTGTGTGGAAGGTATACCTTCTGTAAAATACCTTCCAGAAGGTATACCTTCTGTAAATGACACACTCAAGGTGCACATGGGTGCAAAGAGTTGGTGTTGTTACTATTATCAGTTAATCAAACAATATTTAGTTTTTCCCTCTAACAGAGAAATCTCAAGTTTGAAAATCTCTGCAACTGACTAGGAGTTTTTCCTCTAGAAACTTTTTCCTCTAGAAAAAAAAAAAAAAAAAATTTATAAAAAAAAAAAAAAAATATATATATATATATATACACTAGACCTGAAAATTATTTATATATGCATATATAGAAATAGATATAGATACAGATGACCTATACATGTTCATAATAGATACTAAATTTATTATTTTAACTAATATGATTTTTGTTTTTCAAATATTATTTTTTAACATTTAATATTATTTTAACACTATTTTTGTTTTGCCACTGCTCTACAGCAGGCATATTTTCACAGACCATAAATGCAGGTCAAAAAAATTTACAGCCAGGCTTAGTGGCTCAGCCTATAATCCCAGCACTTTATGAAGCTGAGGTGTGGATTGCCTGGGCCCATGGGTTCAAGACCTCATCTCTACATTAAATTTAAAAAATTAGCTGAACACAGTAGCACATGCTTGTAGTTCCGGCTACTTGGAAGGCTGAGGCAGAAGGATCACAGAAGCCCAGTAAGTCGATGCTAGGGTGGCTGTGAGTGTGCCACTGCACTCCAGCTTGGGTGATAGAGTAAGACTCCAACTAAAAAAAAAAAAAATTATATTTCACCTAATCAACACCACACACAGAGACACACACAAAGTAGCTGAGCCATTTTTAAAAAAAATGAGTTACTCTGTGGTTTCTAAGTTATTTTATAAATTCACTAATATCTCCTCAAATTCACTAATTTCCCCTGCCAATGTTTCATTGTGAGGTGGAGTCTAAATTTTAAGATACATGGAAGACTTTGTGAATTAGTAGGGCAGGAAACACCATCTCCCCCTTCTACCTAGCATCTGGTGAGATACATACAATCATCCTGGTCCTAACAGTGCCCTCTCTGCTGCCATCCATGATGGCTTTTTCTCCATCTGGCCACTTGCTGCTCCATCTTGCCATCAGAAGTGACAGTCCTTTGCCAAGACCACCTAGCTGGCAGGGGCATTCTCTGGGTATCGGGGAAGATTTCAGTTCATGCAGGCTTTTGTGCACTTCTGAACTCAGCCCTACACAGGCATTTATTCTCTGTACATATCTGTGGAATGAATGAACAGATGATTAAATGAACAAACAAACACAGCTTCCCTTAAGATTCTCCACAGGGAGGAAGACATAGAACTGTCCCAGATACCCTCTGCACCTGGCCTCAGATGCTTCCACTCTGGGTCACCCAAGACACCATAGGATAAGCATATCTAGGACTCTGTCAGCTCCCACAGTCCTGGAGTGATGGAGAGTCCCAGGTCCCTCCTGGTCTTGATTGAATCCTCCATACCACCAAAGGGAAAGCAGGGGCCATGCAGACCCCATGCCAGTGCAGAAGATCAGCTCTTCCCTCTACCCTCCTCTCTCCCAGGATCAGGGGTCTAAGCTTGCTTCAGGGTGAAGAGATGTAACTCCTTCAGCAAGGCCTGTTCCCAAAAATATGCCTGTGTGACCCTCGACTACAGCTTTTCTGTCTTTACAGCTTTTCTGTCTTAACTTGAAATTAAAGAATTGGGAGAAGACCTCCACTAAAGATATGAAGGTCTGTGGTGAAGGGACATGTCATTTAACAACTTAGGTATCATTTAACCCATTCATAAAAATAGCTTAAACCCCTCTGAGCTTCTTTCCTTATCAAGAAAACTAAGGTGCTGAATGACATACAAATAGATAAAATGTGCACTATTTGTTTTTTTTCCCCTGAAGGTCTGAAATGAAATTAGTAGTAATTGTATATTTAGTAACTATATGTATAATTAAGTAGTTCAAAACATATGTATGAGAACTCTTAGTAATTGTATTCTGCGGGAAAAAGATATGAAAAGTCATTCATAGTTACTGAAATAAATGATTTGCATTATAAACTAAAAGAAGTAAAACATTTGGATCTTTGAAAGTATTCCCACGCATTTTCCTTTGTGCACTCTCCCTCTTTCTCTTTGCCTGAGTTTGTTGTTTATTTCTTTGTCTTTCTCTCTCTCCTTTCTCACCCTGTCCTTCCTTCTGTTCATTTTTTATCCTGAACATTTTTTAGTTATAAATTCAGAAATAGCTGGTTAGACTAACAAAAATTAAATCAAAACATGTGTAAAGATTTAACCCATCTAAAACTATAAGTCCCTGAATTTGCTACCCTTTCAGTTTAGAAAGTATACTGGAGAGGGGTTATTAATATGCCTCCTTCAACTGTCCTAATGCCCCCAATTTGGGTGTCAAACTGCAAACACGAAGTTAAAAAAGTTTTGTTTAATTACATGCAGCCTTTCCTTCAGTCCACAGGTGTGAAAAAGTTCCTCACACACAGAACTTCTTTAATCCAGCTTGTCCCAGTGGCTACCACCTCAGCCTTCAGGGAGTCATTCATGGAAGCACAATGGGTTTAGCTTGGTGACACCTTTGTAGCATCTGCAGGGCCAAAGCTGTGCCAACCAGAACCTTCAGGGATAGCCAGTCACTGTCATGCAGAAGACTGTGATTAACCTGATAGAATGGTCCTCTAGAAACATCTTTGTGAGAGATTGTAGGCTTGTGTCACTCTAGCTGAATTCTCTCCCAGAAACCTGGGAGAAGAAAATGCTAGACCCTGCAATCTGCACTTGTTTTTTTCTCATTCTTGTTTTATCAAAGGAAAATATAGCATATATGGGGGGGGGGGGGCATGATTTGTCCATAATGGAGATAGAAAGTTATCATATTCAAAAGTTTGCTGTTGGATGTGTATGTGCAAACAAAACAGTGAAGACTTTTTTTTCCAAGTTGTTCTATACAATAGGGCTCAAATACGGTCTCAGAACAATAATCTGACTCACTCATTGCATGCAAAATCCCCAGGAACCCTAATCTTCAAACCCTTCCTTTCTGATCTATGGAAGAGATCCTATATGCTTTTTCCTTTCTTCTGTCTGTAGCATTTCCTGACAACTCATGACCTAGTCACTTAGCTGCTCCTACTCTCTGCTCCAGCTAACTCTGTTCTAGTGTCAATAAAAACACCCTTTATTCCTTGCTCACCTGTTCCTTCCTCAGTAGACCACCACCTGGTACTGAGCCCTTGCTCCCATGAAACTGCTAGGACCCCTCTGGTCAGTGTTACAGCTGTAGATCCTAACATACAGTCCTGGAGTCATCAGAATGCCCACTAGACTGTACTCAAAAGCTACTTCCCCATCCAACCATCAAGCATTGCCCCCATGTCCACCTCCTTTTAAATGTTAACAGTTTCCTTATTTTTACTGGGGAAGTTCCTCCTCTACCCAGCAAGCTGCTCAGGAAGAAAGTGCCTTCTATGGCCCCTGTGGCCCCTAGTGGCAGACCATGTCAGTCTAGCTATTCCACTACCCCCTGTATTTCTTGCCTGGTCTTCACTGGAAAGTCCTAGAAACTCACTCAAGGAGCTCCCTCTGGTGGCCTAGCTCATTAAAATAGATCCCAGTTGGCAAAGGGTGAACACTTCAGGCTCTGGTTCAGGAATTTCTACCACACTAAGGATTATTGCTGGAAGAAATGGGGGGAAAATTAGGTAGATAGATGATGACAGGATAGGATGGATGGATAGATAGATAGATAGATAGATAGATAGATAGATAGATAGATAGATAGATAGGTAGATAGATAGATAGATGATAGGTAGATAGAGATGATTGACAGATTAAAATGGCAACTCGGAGAAGCCAGTAAGAGAGAAACTTTGTTCTTTGAAGATAGAAGTAATAATTATCTCCCTTTAAGACATTCTTATTACAGCACATACTTTGTCAGAGAACTTTCAGGCCAGGTCAGTGTCAAGAAGCATGTAAGGCTTACAAAAAGAGTTTAGAGTAGAATGTCAGAGAGGCTATCCCATCATTGTGGGCAGAAGGAGTGTTCCACAGGAGGAGAGTATGAAGACAGCCCAGCCACAGGGATGATAGGACTTTGTATTTTGCAGGTAAAGGAAACTAACTTGCAGGTAAGGGATTACAAACTGTAGAAAATAGCACCGATACAATAACTGCAGGGGCCCCACTGGGATGAGGTAGATCACTGTGTGGGGAAGGGAGAAACCCCACAGTGAGGAAGGGTGCCTGTGTGTCAGGAGTAGGACAGGATTTGTAAAGGCTTGGGGGACACTAACTCCAGAACTGATTCAGTGAGGTTTTTCAAGGTCCTGTATATCTAGGTGTTCTATCCCTGGAGCTCCCTGACTGACTTTTAACACCAGGACTACCACCAACAACAAAGATGCCTATATCCAGAGCAATAAAAGTTCCTGTCTCTGGTCATAAAATTCTCTCTTGTCTATTCCGCTCCTTGCAACAATTTCTTCTCCTGAAGTATTCCATTAGAGGAGAAGCTAACCAGCTACAGAGTGTGTGTGTCTGTGTGTGTCTACATTGCCCTCATTCCACTTAGTGGGATGTGTTTTTCACATCCCCGCCAAAAGCTCACAACACATTGTCATTTTGTTCAGAGAAAGGCTTAGGGTGCCGTGCTAACAGTCCCTGTAGGGGGTCTTTGGGGCTGTGCTGTGTTCTGACCCAGTGAGCTCTTTATCTCTACCTCCCTCACCCCTGCCTTATCTCTCGGCAGGAGCCAGCAGCCTCCTTCGGGTGTCATTCTGACAGACAGGGCAGACAACCCCCTGCCTTCCTATCACATGGTTATCTAGACTTCCTTGGAGGCAGGAAGCTTTCTCTTTCTCAGACTGTTTACTCTCCAAGGCAGAGGGAAAGTTTTGGCTTCAAAGGCTAAGCTGCTGTTTCCTGCATTCAGAGCCACTAGGCTTGAAGAACCCGGCCAGAGTCAGACCCGCCATGCTCCACAGTCAGCCCAAAAGGTGCATGCCAGTGTACTTCGTGGAAATATCTACACAGGAACGCAGTTGAAAGTGTATTTAGAAATGTGGAACAGATTTAAGGAACAACTTCATGACTCTGCATGGACGTGTCTAGTTTAGACCAGTCTATCTCACTGTGCCGACCACAGCCATAAACAGCCCATTCATACAGCACAGAGTGTGTGTTCGCTGTGGCAGCATATTTTGCTTAAAATCTTTTAAATTATGCCATGAAGAATTTGGGCATGAATCCATTCTAAGCCTTTGCACCATCTCGGGGGTGGCCAACATGATGATATGTGCCAAAAATGCCATGTGGGTCAATTTTCAGATTCCTTTTCCCCTACCACATTTATGATCTTGTCCACTACCACCTACAAACATCCACCTACAAAATCCCCCCGTATGCCAGTCCTATCCACATCTTCCCCAAACTCAATGTAATAGAAACACTGTTTCTAAACCACATCTGGAGTCATTACTTAGACACAAGCTTATATTCTCACAATTCACATATTATCATGCCATGAAAGGAGATATTGGATTCCTGACATTCTCTTTTTATAAGGTCACCAATCCCTGTGATATGATATGATTTTTGAAACAGTTCATTGTCTCCGGCTGTGTAAGAGGTCAGGGAAAAAGAGTATTAATTGACAAATGAATATTACATAAAGTAATAATGGATAGCATTCCTATTTCTTGCACTTACTAGCGGCATTACTACAGGAAACCATCATATATTTATCTCATTTAACTCTTCCAGGAGGCCTATGAGGTAGACTGTAATATTATCTCCATGTCACATAAGAGGAAACGGAAGCTCAGAAGGGTTAAGTGTCCTGCTATTGTAGGAAGAAATCAAGGTAGGCATCCTTACAATCTGAACTTGAACTCACGTCCTTAACCACCATGTCTGCGTGGCAATCTTCCTGCATTAAACATTCTGCCTTCAATACTGTGCTAAGCTCATTCAGGTGGTGAGAAAAGAAGAAAAGACAAGAACAAAAATTGTATCATTATTTTCATGCAAAAGTTTATTTTCCTTTTTTTTTTTTTTTGAGTTGGAGTCTCACTCTGTCGCCCAGACTGGAGTGAAGTGGCCGCTCCCGGTCACCGCAGCCTCAACCTGCTGGGCTCGGGCGATCCTTCCGCCTCAGCCTTCCAAGTAACCAGAATTACAGACATGCGCTATCATGCCCGGCTGATTTTTTTGATTTATTGTAGAGATGAGGTCTCGCTGCCCAGGCGGGTCTCGAACCCGCGGGCTCAGGCAATCCACTCACCTCAGCCTCCCAAGGCGCGGGATTACAGGCTGAGTCACCGAGCCTGGCTCAAAGTTTATTTTCAAAAGCAGTTTGTATCTTTAGATGGGTGTATTTTTTTCCCTGTTGTCTTTGGCTTTTATATAACTAGAGTGCATATAACTCTATCCCACAGACCCTTCTCACAGGACTTGGGTGTTTGGG
>NW_007251755.1:308396-336895 GCF_000164805.1 Carlito syrichta
AGCCAGTGGGAGATAATGAAAAAACCCTTAGTGAGAGGGAAACACAAATTATAATGCAAGAAATTATAAGGAAATGCAAGTCACACACACACACACACACACACACACACAAACACACACACAAACACACACACACACACACTCCTTTGGAAGTCTGGAGGAAGAAGAGATGAAGTCTACCAGCAAAAATTGCTACAATGAGTCCAGGAGAGCAATCCAGGAGGCCAGTGGCAGGGAATGAGACTGAAAAGGTGAATTCAACCTAGATTTGGAAAATTTTAAATGCCTTCCCTGGGAGTATGAATGTATCTTTAAGCAATGAAGAACCAACTAAGACATTTTTTTTTTTTTTTTGAGTTGGAGTCTCGCTCTGTCACCCAGACTGGAGTGCAGTGGCCGCTCCCGGCCACTGCAGCCTTGACCTGCTGGGCTCCGGCAATACTTCCGCCTCAGCCTTCCAAGTAGTTCCTTCCAGAAACTACAGGCGTGAGCTACCATGCCTGGCTGATTTTTGATTTATTGTAGAGATGAGGTCTCGCCAAGTTGCCCAAGCGGGTCTCGAACCTGTGGGCTCAGGCAATCCACTCACCTCAGCCTCCCAAAGGCGTGGGATTACAGGCTGAGCCACCGAGCCCGGCCCAACTAAGACTTTTAAAAAAGTATCTTGGAATACAAGTTTCACTGCCACCGTAAAGGGCAAAGCAGTAGTGTTTTAAACAATGTGAAAGCTTCTTCCTTTCCCACACAACAAGCCAAGAATGAGCCATCCAGAGCTGATTGGGTAGACCCAGACCCAGACCCAGACCCAGACCCCGTCTGCCGTGTGGCTCTTCACCTTCAAGGGGTAGCCTCGATGGTGGATCCAGCCCCCAGCCACACAGCTACATTTTAGTCCTTTCCTCTCCAAGTCTGTAAACCAGAATTTGCACTCACCTGTCCTTTGGACTTTGCACAGCACCTTGGACAAAATCTAGTTGCTTGGCCATGCTTAGCTCCAGGGAAGCAGGGAAAGGTATTCTTCAGCTAAAATGTCTGTTACATCCAAGTGGGGGAAAACAGAGATTAGAAAACAGCTAGCCATATCCACCTCACAAAAGAATAAATCTGGTGTAATTGTGTTGGAGAAACATCCTTTTAAAAAGCTGGTGGAGTGTCTGGAGAGGAGGAGGAGAAGAACAAATAGGAGAATATGGGGCAGCTGGGATGGGCTGAGAGCTGAACCACAGCAGTGGTTGTAGAAACAATGACAAGGAAGACTACAGTGAAGCAGCACGGCAGAAGACCTCAGAAGCCGGCAGGTCCAGCTACAGGTGTGTGTCCAGGCACCATGGCTTTTTCCCTCTCTGCTAAGTGGTTCGGGTGAGAACAACCTCTTTAGGCAACCCTCTTCAGTGATCCCTGTTAACTTGGGTTGTCCAGTCCCTGGGCATTTGGCACTTTGCTCTTGGCTCAGTGCCACAGTGCCCTCTTGAGCCCACCAAGGCACAGGAATCTTGGGCTCACCTGAGGGCATGTGGAGCCAAGGGTTTGTCAGCAGTGGGGTCTCCATGCATGGCCCCCATGGGGACAGTTTACTCTATGGAGGGACTACAGCCAGCATTTTTATGATGCACTGATATAATGTGCTATGAATTACGGACTCAGCACACCATTTGTTCATGTAAACAGGGCATTTCCTCCAATCAGCTGTTGGATGCGTCCCAGATCTCCCCTGAGCACATGAACATGTGCAAGCTGCTAATATCCCTTGGCTACAAGTCAAGAGTTATTTCCTCATCCACTGTGTACATGAAAATAAGAATGTAGGCCATAGTTATATTAAAGGTGTTGTATACTTTCACATGACTTTTCAAAACCTCGGTGTCTATTTATATAAGCAATGTGCTTGAACTCATAATTAAATGAATTATTGTGTGATTGTAAACAGAGATTGCTCTCATTCAAAAATCTCCTATTACTGAGTCAATTGAGAAGCTGCCACCAGGAGAGAATATCTGTCTAGGGCAACACTTACCTCTCTCCTCCCTCATGATAAACAGAGCCCGTTTCCACTCTCTTTAAGGCAACAGTGGAATTGTTTGGTTCGACGGGTTTCTATATTTAGGCTCCTCTATGACCACAGAATCCTTCCTCACTCACTTCTGGAAGCAGCCTACTTGTGCCTATAGGTCTACCTTAAAGTCATGTTGTCTTGGTGTCAAGCAAATTTGAGGACCAGAAGGACTTGGCAAATACAATGTCTGCCCTTACAGTTCTTTGACTTCCTACATTTGCAACATCTTCACTTCATTGGAGATAGCTACTGCATTTTCAAGATCTTGTCATCATCGAGATACATTGCTTCTTTGATATTTTAAACTTAAATGCCCTACTCTCCAACCATAGTTTCCTGCTAGTCAGGTTCTCTAGCTTCCTTACTCTCATATAATCATTCTTTGTTCTCATTCCAACCTCTGTTTTCTAGAGTGAAGGGATTCAACCTAACTAATCTAGAACCCACCTCATTGGCATCCTTGTCTCCTCAAGCAAATATTCACTGAGAGTCTGGCACATAGTAGATAAAAATAGCATGTAACATATGCTGAATGAATCACACACAAACACACACATACTCATCACAAAATAAGGATGAAACACTTAACAATAAGTTCTCATGTCTGTAACTGGTCCTATGGTCATAGATGGTATTTGCAATCTATTTCTTCTGCTACTCATTCTGTATTTTCTGTGCCTTCAACTGGTCATGGTTCTCTACCTGGTAGGGTGACCCCACATGTCTCTTCCTGAAGGACTAGCCTATTGGTAGCCCTGCTTGAATTGTGTTACTGTGGTTTTCCACTGGTTTTCTTCACAGGGATTTCCTGTGTCCCAGACATATTCATCCTTATCTCTATTGTGCAGTGGCAGTCCAAGCTTCCTTTTGTAGTTAGAATCCATTATCCAGCACAGGAACTTCCTTTTTGCCCTGAGCCCAAAGAGTCCAGGCAGCTTCACTTCCAGTTCTGTGGCCTCACTGTATCTCCTGGTGGAAGCCTTTCAGCATCTTTCCCTTTCAACTAAGACCTCTAGGTCAGCATAACATGAAATTACAGGACCTGGAAACAAAAGTGTTGCTAGTGGATCAGTACAGGTAATCATGAGTGGTACTGCCATTTCTACCCCTTGATTTCTTTTTCCTTTTTTGAGTTGGAGTCTCACTCTGTCACCCAGACTGGAGTGCAGTGGCACACTCCCGCCCACTGCAGTCAACCTGCTAGACTCCGGCGATCCTTCCGTCTCAGCCTTCCAAGTAGCCGGAACTACAGGCACATGCTACCACACCCAGCTAATTTTTTATTTATTGTAGAGACGAGGTCTCACCAAGTTGCCCGAGTATTTATCGAACCCGCGGGCTCAGACAATTCACTCACCTCGGCCTCCCAAAGTACTGGGATTATAGGCTTGAGCCACCGAGCCTGGCCTCCCTTGATTTCTAAGCACATGAATCTGGAGAAATAATACCACCATATGCTGGATGCTAACAGAAAGCCTATGTGGTTTCCTGAAAAACCTTTCCTTAGCCTGCCAGGTCTTGCCACTTATCTGGCACTGGAACTGGGTTTCAAAGGTCATCCTACTGTTCCACCAAGTCAGATGCATCAGGGACAGTGGGGAGGTGATAATACCAGTAAGTTCCACGTTCATTGCCCATGTCATAGTTCTTAATATTTTGTTTATGTGTGTGTGTGTGTTGTGTGTGTGTGTGTGTGTGTGTGTGTGTGTGTGTGTGTGTGTGTGGTAGTCTGGTTCTTAATCCAACTGTTTTTTTTCCAATTTGCAAGTGATGTAGTTTGATAAGTGCACTTACCACCTCAACACTATACAAAGCTTTATTGAATCCCAGGTCAATGGAACAAGGTCAGTTAAATCACAACTGGTACTTCAAATAATAGACACCAAGTACTTCAAATAATAGAGCTCAATGAGCTCTTTTAAATAGAAACAACACCATCTAGTCACTTCAATCCTAATAACCAGACAGCTTGAAGATACTGTATTTTTACCCTCAGTAAAAATATCAATTCTGAGAGGTTGCTCCAATTCACTATACCATTTTAAATGCAAATTGGGTATTAAAAATAAAATAAATGTAAAATAACAGAATATTGAGTTCACATAATGTCGAATGTGTGCAATTAAAATCACTAATGTACATAATTTTGAATCATTAAATCATTTGCATTTAATAGTCTAAATTTTTCATAAAAAGAAAATCATTGTGTAACCACAGAAGAAGGATTTCCTGACAAGCCACCTTTCTCTCAGAGTAAATTTAATTCTAAAGGTCACATTCTCTAAATGTTTCCTGCAAACTAAATGCAGACTTTTATGAACCAAAGCACACTAATGGACCCTCTGATGTGAGCAAAAATAATCTGTAAACTGAGATTTGACCAAAGGGTGTGTGTAGTATATACCTATAAATACAGCATAGGGAATATAAATTACAAAATCAAATAAACTCACTGTGACTGCCAAAAAGGTACATGAAGACTTACACAAAGACATTTTAGATGTTCTTAAATACTGAGAGACCTTAGCATAGAGGGTTAGCCACAAATATTTTCCATTTAGCCACAAAAATGTGTGTGTGTGCACGCATGTGTACATATGCATATGCATGAATGAACACTGTCCGAAGAGAAGGGCAGGAGAAAAGGATGAGAAATCATCTAATTAAATAAATGGTGGATTTGTTTTCCTTTCAAAAGAATAACAGAAACAAAAATTACAAAATCTCAAACAGATACCTTATTATTGTCCTATTTCATAAGTAGTAATAAACATGACCCAGGAAAGGCTTGAAAGAGATCATGAAGTCTGTTAATGCTGGAGGGACTGAATTCAGGTTACCTAACTGCAAGTCCAAGACTTCCTCCTTACATGAACACTTGGGTGTTATGAAATACGCAATAAGCAAGAGTTCAAAGCTCCCTGAACTCAAGTCAATAGCTGTTTTCCCGCCATTAGTTTAATGAGAAAATGCTGCATTTCATAGGAAGTCTGCTTTCAAATTTTATAGAACATTTTCAGAAATCTGGTCTGCGGGCTTGCCCTTGCCTACTCCACAAGGTAAAATCATGTGTCCCTGAGGCTGCAGGGAAGGGAGTGCCCCAGTGCTCACCAGGTAGGATGCTGACCTCACTTCTACCCTAGAGGACCAACTTTCCTTGAGAATTAGCAGGATTCTACACTAACACACAAGCAGCCAGATCCCATTCTGGAGCCTGATGCTGTGCATGAATTCTAGAAATTAAATGTCGATATTTCAGACACAATTTGAGATTAAGCATGCAATGAGTTTACACAAAAATTCAGAGGATACATAGTGCAGACATTTGACAACAGGAAAACATGTTTGACCTATTGCTTGGGTGTGGCCAGGGGATTCCACTGACTGAAATATCAAGTCTCAACTTCCCAGCATGGGATAATGTGTCTGCAAGTTCTAAAAAATATATACATCTCAGTGAAATAAACCAAGTTTTTATTTAATATATTTCATATGATATTTTCCACCTGTTGCCAGTGGTTTTGATTTTTCTCTTTGCTGATTTGTGCAGTTTCTTCATCATGTTATCCCAGTTTTTATCACATCTATAATAATTCAATAATTCTTTTTGTTTGTTTTTGCTGTTTGTTTATTTATTTATTTGTTAAGTTGAAATCTTACTGTGTCACCCAGGCTGGAGTGCAGTGGCCCAATCGTGGATCACCTCAGCCTTGACCTCCTGGGCTCAGGCAGTTCTTCTACCTCAGTTTCCCAAGTAGTTAGGACTATAGGTTCATGCTACTTTCTTTTTTTGTAGAGGTGAAGTCTCCCTATATATTCTGACTGGCCTCAAACTCCTGGGCTCAAGCAATTCTCCTACCTTGGCCTCCCAAAGTACAGGGATTATAGCCACCATGACCAGCCTAACAAATCCTTTTACAAATATATTTTAGAATCTCTATCCTGTTCTATTGGTCTATATGCCTGTTCTTGTATCAATATCAGGTGGTCTTGATTATTGTAACTTTAAAATAGTGTTTAAAGTCTGGGAGTGTGATACTTCCTGCTTTGTTTTTTTTGTTTGTTTGTTTGTTTGTTTTTGCTGAGGATTGTTTTAGTGATTCATGGTAAAATCTCAATCTTGCTACCAACTCATCTTCCACAAAGCCTCCACTAACAACAACTGGGAAGAGGAGAACCAATTCAGTAAATGGTGCTGGGAAAACTGGCTGATCACATGCAGAAGATTAAAATAAGATCCCTACCTATCACCATACACAAAAATCAACTCTAAATGAATCAAAGACCTAAATGTAAAACCTCAAACTATAAGAATATTAGAAAATGCAGGAGACACCCTTATGGAAATTGGAACTGGCAATCAATGCCTGATCAAAACCCCAAGAGCCCATGCCATAAGAGATAAGATAGACAAGTGGGAACTCATCAAACTGACAGCTTCTGCAAAGCCAAAGAAACCATCAAGAGAACAGGGAGACAGCCCACAGACTGGGGAAAAATATTTGCCAACTGTATGTCTGACAAAGGGTCTAACACCTAGGATCTACAAGGAACTCAAATGTGTCAAAAACAAAAAACAAACAGCCCCATTACAAAGTTGCCAAAAGATATGAATAGGCACTTTGCAAAAGAAGACAAATGAGCAGCCAACAGATACATGAAAAAAACGTTTAGCCTAACTACTCATCAAAGAAATGCAAATTAAAACTACACTGAGATACCACCTAACTCCAGCTAGGATGACCATCATCAATAACTCAAAAAACAACAGATGCTGGAGAGGATGTGGTGAATAGGGAACACTTCTACACTGTTGGTGGGAGTGTAATTTATTATAGCCTCTGTGGAAAACAGTGTGGTGATTCCTAAAATATCTAAAAATTGACCTCCCATATGACCCCGCAATCCCCCTACTGGGAATATACCTGGAGAAGCTCAAATCAGTCTATGAAAAAGACACCTGCACATGCATATTTATTGCAACATTATTCACAATAGCAAAAACTTGGAACCACCCATGTTGCCCATCAAAAGAGGACTGGATTAAAAATGGGTACATATACATGATGGACTATTACACAACCATAAAGAAGAACAAAATCATGAACTTCACGGCAACCTGGATGGACTTAGAATCTATAATACTGAGTGATCTTTCTCAGAAACAAAGAGCTGAGTATCACATGTTCTCACTCATAAGCAGACTTTGAACAATTATCCTAATACTATAAGAAAAGGATCAGTGGCCGGGCTGGGTGGCTCAGCCTGTAACCCCAGCACTTTGGGAGGCTGAGGTGAGTGGATTGCCTGAGCTTGCAGGTTCGAGACCCACCAGGACAACTTGGCAAGACCTCGTCTCTACAATTAAAAAAAAATTATCCAGGCATGGTAGCGCATGCCTGTAGTTATGGCTACTTGGAAGACTGAGGCGGCAGGATCGCCAGAGCCCAGCAGGTAGAAGCTGCGGTGACCGGGAGTGTGCCACCGCACTCCAGTCTGGGTGACAGAGTGATTCCAACTCAAAAAAAAAAGAAAGAAAAAGAAAAGGATTGGCAGCATAAAACTGGCAAGAAAGGGGCAAGGAAGGAGGATTGGCAGTTGTGGGAATCTGCCAAGGGATGGGGGAGCACACCTCAGCAACAAGAATACCTGCATAATGAACATTTGCATATCTAACCCTGAATTGTGCCCCAAATCATTAAAATAAAAAAAACTAAAAGTTAAAAAATAAAAAAAAGTACAAATATATTTTAGGAAATACACACACACACATACACACACACACACACACACACACACACACACACACACACAACTATGTTGACATCACCCCTGCCACTATGAGCTACAGTCTACCAAAAAATTGATATAAAACAGAATGCAATTATTTCTTTGGGAAGCTTTAACTTGCTTCTAAAGTTGCTATTTTTCAATCCAGTTTGTGTTTTTATATGATAATTAACTCATGATTGAACCTAAAAATAGTTTATAAATTTACCCTAGCTTTTAAAAACCCTTTTCAATCTAATTAACAGCCCATCTGATTGAACTCTTGAAAATCTCAAATTTTTCAATTGCCAAACACATGACTTCTTTTTAGGTGAGGTACACATTAATGTAGAAGCCATTTATTATTTACTTTGAACACTTACTCTATAATATTTCTCAGTATGAATGGAACCTGCGTAGATAAAAATTGACAAAGGGAGAACTTGATTTACTATTTGGTAACCAGGATCTTCTGAATATAAACTGCCTGTTTAATCAGACAGGGCAAGTTTTCAATATACTATTCAGCAATTGCCACTAATGTAATGCCTGATTTGTTCCTACAGGGTGTACTATTATGTACATACAGCCTCAGTCTCCAAAACATAGCACAGTATTTCCTTCAGTTACATGATTTCAGGGCAGGCTAAATTCAATTACTAGATAGCAACAATTTTAGTTTATTCACGTCTCTAAACGTAAGAGAGTATTATGACCCACATTAAGAAGTCATTATATTATTATAACAATATGACTATATGATTATTTCCTTCCATTCAGTTACTCAACTCTCAATTAAGAAGACTTTTATTAATATATGTATATGGCACCAATTAAACTGCCAGAATCATACCTTCCTCCAATCTCATATATGCTTACCACTTCTACATACAAACATTCACAGTGATCAAAAGTTCTAATTTTAGGAGTCTTTCAACTCCAAATGGCTGGTGGATATTTTTTTAAATTATTGTTTTAAAGATGTGGAATAGGCTAGTGGGCTTTTTGTTGACTTTCAGAGTAAGACTTAAGTCCTCCTTCTGGCTCATTATTTTATTTTTCAATGCAGTTCATTTACCTAATGGAAGAAAATAACACAACACAATAATGAACTGATTAAAGTTTCCCACTGAGCAGTGCAAGCTCAGTTTGAATCTCTAGTAAATATTCTTTTCCTTTTTCTTTTCTCAATTTTCTTGAAACATTAAAGAATGTTTTAGACTTTGCCAGTTGATTATTCAAAACCTACATTTGCCAACTGGTGTTTGTGTTTTGATACCTTCAGGCTTAAGTGAAAATGAGACATGAAATCTCAGTTGGATTTTCCTTATGTCATTATTATATTTTTAATGTAAATTATTGCTACCAGCATTATGCACAAAGCCTAAAACATTACTTTTTAGTATTATAAAAATGGCTTCCAATGTTTGTTACCTTGTAAAATAATGGAATATTTCTATTTACCTAGAAGTCTCTTTTTTCTGTTTAACACTAACTCTTTAATTGCATAATAAAATCCCTTGCCATTGTGAAATGTTTACACCCAAAGAGATTATTCACACCCCTAGACGCTTTATTTTCCTTGGTGGGGTCAGACAAAATTGACAGGGAGTCTTTCCCATAGAGTGAGAAGTTATTCGATGAGCAATAATGGCATGCTAAGCAATGGGGTTATTATAAAGGTGAGAGGAACATAGTCTGTGTCCTCAAGTGATGAGCAGCTGACTGCAGGACTGGCCACATAATTTGCAGTTCTGGTGCAAATTCAAATAAAGATTCAGGGCCCACTGTTAAAAAATTAGAAAGAACTTCAAGACACAACTCCAGAGCATTCAACCAAGTGCAGGAGTCCTTTTGAGCATGGGGTCCTGGGTAACACTCCCTCAAAGACTACCCTGGGTCAATGATTCACAGGGATGCGATTTGGGGGGGGGGGTTATTGCCAAATAGGCATCAGAAAGAAGACCTGTAAAATCTTTTCCAAACATAAGACACTGGGGAATTCAAGACTCTAGGAAGTCTCTGTAAGAGAAATACAGCAAACAACATAAGATAAATACCAAAGTCAAAGATCCAAAATAAAACAGGTGTTATCTTAAGACCCCAGAAAGGCAACTTTGTAAATAGAGATGCCTGGTGTGATGGTAGCAAATTTGTAAGGTGCCCAGCTCAGCAGCTGGATATCTGCAATGGTCACATTGTGTTTCCCTTTAAAGAGGCACAGCTACCACAATCATCATTAGAATTGTCAGCAGTGTCTGATGCCTATTTGGCAATACCCCCTAAAAATCACATCCCTGTGAGTCATTGAGCCAGGGTAGACTTTGAGGGAGTGTTACCCAGGATGCCATGAATAGTTTGTGGGGGAGGGGAAAGTAGCAACAGATCAGAAAGAGGAAGGATCCTTCTTGACTGGGGTGGGCAGGAAACAGTTCTGCAGTAAGTGAGACCTGGTCTTGCTTTTGACTGAGGCGTTAGTTGTTACATGACTTTTGTAATTGTCAAAGAGTTGTGTTCCCTAAAGTAAAACCCTTTTCAAAGCCCTTAAAGTATTTGAATAAGTCCATAAATCTCCAAGATGGACATTTAGAAATTCAAAACTGGCTGGGCTCGGAGGCTCAGACTGTAATCCCGCACTTTGGGAGGCCGAGGTGAGTGAATTGCCTGACCCCGCGAGTTCAAGACCCGCCCAGGCAACTTGGTGAGACCTCATCCCTACAATAAATAAAAAACTAGCCAGGCGTGGTGGCACTCACCTGTAGTTCCAGCTACTTGGAAGGCTGAGGCAGAAGGATGGCTGGAGCCCAGCAGGTCAAGGCTGTGGCGGCCGGGAGCGTGCCACTGCACTCCAGTCTGGGCGACAGAGTGAGACTCCAACTCAAAAAAGAAATTCAAAACCATAATGAAGGAAATACAAAGCAAATTTCTATCATACATTGCCATGAAGCTTCTAGTCATGTAAACACTTCATAAAATGTGTGTGAACCAGTAGAACTTCATAGAGTTTTTGTCATCAAATTCACTCAGTTCTTCTCTTTAGATATGTGAGATGTAAAATATAGACATCATCTGCTTCTTCCCAATGTGTGCACTACAGTTCAAAACATATCAAGGAGAATTAGCCTTGCACTCCAGCTCCCAGCCTTTTTGAGTACATAGCTCCTAGATTTGTGTATTTTTTAAGTGAGAGTCTTACCAAAACAAAAAGTCTGCAGAAGATTGGAAAATATCCCCTAAGTGATATTTTTCCTTTTCCAGCCAGTCATGTGAACCTGCATTGTAAGTGGTGCTTGATGCTTAAACAGTGGGGTGGTGATAAATGTTTTAAAACAGCTGTAGGGTGGGATGTGGAAACCAGGGCAGAGTCTTGGTTTAGCTTTTGCTGATTTTTGAAGTGTAAAAACTCCCACTAAGGGGTATAGGAAAAATTTATCTTCTAACTTTGCAACTTGTCTGTATCTCTAAAACTACTTTATAATAAAAGTTTATTTTTTAAAAAACTGTAACCATGGTTAAATTTAAGCTACCAACTTCACATGACTAAACACTAAAGAAAGTTGGGTAGAGTTGAGAAACTCAGCTCTTTGTTTTTGTTTTGTTTCATTTTGTTTTGTTTCGAGTCACAGAGACTCAGTATATTGCTCAGGCTGGAGTGCAGTAGCATAATCACAGTTCACTGCAGCCTCGACCTGCTGGGCTCAGATAATCCTTCTGCTCAGCCTCCTGAGTAGTTGGGACTACAGGAGTGCACCACCATGTCTGGCTAATTTTTTTTTTTTTTTTTTTTTTTTTTTTTTTTTTTTTAGGTATAGACAATTTTGTTATATTGCCCAAGTAGGTCTCAAATTCCTCGGCTCAAGCAATCCTCTCACCTCAGCCTCATTAGATGCCAGGATTACAGGTGGGAGCCATAGCACCTGGCAACTCAGATTTTTAGGAGCGAGGAAAAATCTTGGATGGCAGAGAGGGCCCAGCAGCATGTAAAAGGCATTCGCTGGTCTCCACACTGAGAATGGACAAGCTAAGAGAAGCTTCTAGACTCTGGGGATAAGATGGTGTGCAGAGCCTACAACTTAGAAGTATGCAATGCAAAGGTCATCCTGTCACCTGCTGTTCCTTGGGCTTCGGGATCACAGATTTTTTCTGGCCTTTTCTTAGAAGAATTGGAGCACTGACCACAGAATCCCAAGATTCTACCCTAGTCATCGCTTCAAGAACCTCCTCAGTCCCCCTAAATGAGAATTCACCAAAGCATCTGCTGACAACGATAACCAAATTATTAGACTCCCAATCCAGACCTGTTGAATCAGTTTCTAGGAAAGAAACTCTGAAGCCCCACACAATTCTTGCCACTAAGAAAGTTTAGGGAACACCAGCTTGATCTCCTGCCCAGGGAGGAAACTCCCTGTAGCATGCTGCATGTGTAACCCCAGCTGTGTGTTCTACCTTGGTCCCAAACTTCTGCCAGTGAGCAGCAGGAAACTGTGGACAGACCTGGTTCAAGTCTTTTATTTGCTGTCCACCAGCCACGTGACTGAGAACTTCACAAAGCCTGTCTGAGCTTAGCGTTCTCATCTGCAAAATGGAGGTAATCACTGCAGCTCCACGGAGTTGCTCTGCTGAGCTACAGTATGCCCACTTGGCACGGAGCTGACATCAAATAGGCAGTCAACATACACTAGCTCGTACAGTTTTGGCAACAATTTTCATCCTTGGATGCATCTATACATTACCCAGGAGGTTTTAAAAATCCCAATGCCCAAGCTGTACACTAGCCCAAGTAAATTAGTATCACTGATGATGAGATCCAGGCATTAATATTTTAAACCTTCTCAGGTCATCCTATGTGCAACTACTGTTGAGCAATGTTGAATAACCAGCTAGCAGATTTGTAAGGTGCCCAGCTCAGCAGCTGGATATCTGCAATGGTTACACTGTATTTCCCTTTAAAGAGGCACAGCTACAACAATCACCATTAGAATTGTCAGCAGTGTATTTTAAGCACCCACTGTGTGCCAGGCAATAAAAGTCTCTTTTCTCGAAGATCCCTGAAGCACCAGCGAGGATATTACATGGATATCCTCTCTACTTAGGCTGCATAGGTATTTATTCTTTTTTATAGTTTCAAAATGTGCAGTGGCTTCCTGTCATGCCCGTGCTGTCTAGTGTGAGTTGACAGCAGACCTTCTTCTTCTCAAGAGAAGTCACTCAACACAGCTTTGCTCCACTCAGGGAGCTCAGGGAAGGAGGGAGACATTCTGAGTAATTAGAAGAGAGGAGGGAAGAACGGGACTCCCTGAGGACATGCTCCTGTTGGAGCCAATGGAAGCAGATGCTCTGACAAAACGAGACCCCAGAGGATTCCATGGGAATCGACTTCTGTGACAAGGAGAGGGCTGAAGGAGCAATTCCATTTAGAACCATTAGCACCCGGGTTTTTATCAAAGGTATTCATTTAATTTCTCTTGCCCTGAAATCTCCAGTAGCTGAACATGTGAGCTGTGATTACTCAGCATGGCAATCATGATTATGGGGAAATGGAAATTAAGATGTTATATTTCTATCCGTTTTACTCAACACTCACCCCTGCTCTTATCCATGTGACTGCCAACCCCTTCCTATGTAGAAAAGGGATTGAGAGCTAATTTCATTCTTCAGATCCCTTTTGACCATCAGACTTGGAATCAAAAGGCAAGCTGCCATTATGTGTAAGTGAGAGTAATAGTAATTAGAGTGGCCCGGAATTCCCCACAAATGATTTTTATCTTCCTAAATACAAGTTTACACACTCTCTGCCTACCTGGTTATCAATCCCTAAACAGAAAACACTAAAAGGATAAAGTAACTGGGAGACTCCTTCAAAATGATTCAGTAACTGGGAGACTCCTTCAACACAGATTCAGTCAACAACTCACCCTCAGAGGAGAAAGTGACCTGCTGCCACACTGGAGTAAATAAATCCTGCAGGGGTCAGAAGCACTAATGTTTCCCAGGCCTCCAAGAACCCAGCCTTTTACAAAGCTGTCACCGAGTTGAAGTTCCATGATATTACAAAGTGATTCAAGTTTTAATTTTACTTTGTTTCATGAATTTTACTTGTTTTCACATAGAGGCAATAGATTTTTTTCCTCCCCCTCTGAAAGAAAGTAATGTTTTATAGTATGAGAGAAACTCTCATAGGAGGTGAATAGCTTTTGACTTGGGCTATTGTTTGCAATGGCATATTAAAGCATGACAACAGGAATTTCGGAATGGAGAGAGAATTTGGAAGGGAGAAAGGCAGGACACAGATGGGGGAGAGAAGATGGGGAAAGCCATAGTGCCCATATTTCCTCGCATTTCATAGAAAGGGATTCCTTAAAGCTAATAAATCAAATAACTACAGTCTAAGTACATTATTTAAAGTCATAAATGCAGGCTCTGATTTCTGAAATTTTTTAAAAATTGGTCTCAAATCACTTAAAGTTTAATGATTTCATAGATGTTTATCTTCTTGAAGATATTTATGTATATAAATATTTATGTGTACACACACACACACACACACACACACACACACACACTTTTTTTTTTTTTTTTTGAGTTGGAGTCTCACTCCGTCACCCAGACTGGAGTGCAGTGGCTGCTCCTGGCCACCGCAGCCTCGACCTGCTGGGCTCCGGCGATCCTTCCGTCTCAGTCTTCCAAGTAGCCGGAATTACAGGCATGTGCTACCATGCCCAGATGATTTTTTTATTTATTGTAGAGATGAGGTCTCGCTGCCCAGGCGGGTCTCAAACCCGGGGGCTCAGGCAGTCCCTTCACCTCAGCCTCCCAAAGGTGCGGGATTACAGGCTGAGCCACCGAGCCAGACTCTACACACACTTTCATATATTATATTTGTGTATGTTACATGTTTTATAACTTATCCTGTTATTTTAAGTATGTTATATAAATTATATATAAATATATGCAATATGTGTTAATATTATTTATACATATAAAATTATATATATTCACATGTATATATGAACACATATGTATATATATTTCTTTATACAGACATCTGTTATACACAGACACACACACATCATCTAAGTAACAGTGTATGTGAAGAAAATCCAGCTATTTACTTTGAAAGCTCATCCTAAAGGTTAACCTGCTCTCCTGGTGGGTAGAACCTCCACAATTCTTACTCTTCTACTTTTCCAAATGTATTCTGCTATCAAATTTTAACTGTTGCCACTAACCCTTCTTCCAAAATGATAGCACCACATATATCCAACTAAGATTTTAGAGAGTATATACTCTACTTCTATATTTGGCAATATGATGATTGTTGAATTAAATAATTAACTATTTACTGAGAAAACATAACAACACTGATATTAAAACAAGAAATGAGCACCTTACTAATACATTTGCATAACATTTCTTCTTCCACTTCTGTTGTTTTTTGATGTGTACTTGTTTAGCAAATTAGAATGTTGTTATCTTTAAAATAACAAATTTATGAAAGAAAATAGCTCCAGAAAACATTAAAAGGTCAAAATAAAGAGGTAATTAACTATAAAATAAAGTGGCACCCATTCTATAATTATAAATATACTTATTTACCTCACAATATCAAGAATGAACTTTTTATGAGCTGAAAGTTTTAAAAAGTAGTTAATATATTTCATGCAAAAAAACCCCAAAAAAACTACCTCTTAAAGTAAATGGCCTGGGATGAATAAATGAATAAGAAATACCTAGAAGACAAGTGATAGCCTTTAAAATTAGGGTGATAACAATGATGATCTAATTCTATAGCTGATAGTTACTAGCCAGAGCAATTGAATTATGGAATGCCTTAAAGGTTATTTTGAAATGATAGCCACCTTATTTCTTAAGGTATTGACCTTTATCATTCTTAATAGGAATTGGTTCCCAGTTCCAATTTCCATAAGGGTATCTCCTGCACTTTCTAAGATTCTTATGGTTTGAAGTTTTACGTTTAGGTCTTTGATTCATTTAGAGTTAATTTTTGTGTATGGTGATAGAAAGGGGTCCTGTTTCTATCTTCTGCATGTGGCCAGTCAGTTTTCCCAGCACCATTTACTGAATAGGTTCTCCTCTTCCCACTGTTTGTTGTTGGAGGCTTTGTCAAAGATGAGTTGGTTGAGGAATTGAGGCTTTGCTTCCAGAATCTCTATTCTGTTCCATTGGTCTATGTGCCTGTTCTTGTACCAATCAGGCTGTTTTGATTACTGTAGCCTTATAGTAAAGTTTGAAGTCTGGAAGTGTGATACCTTCTGCTTTGTTTCTTTTGCTAAGAATTATTTTGGCTATTCATGGTTGTTTATGTTTCCATATGAATTTCTGTATTGTCATTTCCAGGTCTGAGAAGAATGATGTTGGTAACTTAATGGGTATTGTGTTGAATCTGTAGATTGCCTTTGGTAGGATGGACATCTTAACAATGTTGATTCTTCCAAGGATGGCCATCATTAATTAAAAAAAACAACAGGTGCTGGCGAGGATGTGGAGAAAAAGGAACGCTTATACATTGGTGGTGGGAATACAGACTACTACAACCTCTTTGGAAGACAGTGTGGTGATTTCTGAAAGAACTAGAAATTGACCTTCCATATGACCCAGCAATTCCCCTATTGGGAATATACCTGAAGGAAGTCAAATTATTCTACAAAAAAGATACCTGAACATGTATGTTTGTTGCAGCTCTATTCCCAATAGCAAAAACATGGAACCAACTGCGTTGCCCATTGAAGCTGGACTGGATTTTAAAAATGTGGTACATATACACAATGGAATATTATGCAGCCATAAAGAAGGACAGATATATGGATTTTGCAGCAACTTGGAAGGATTTGTAGTCGATCATACTCAGTGATTTATCACAGAAACAAAGAACTGAGTTCCATATGTTCTCACTCGTAAACTGACCTTGAACAATTACAATGCTATAAGAAAGTGACTGGCAGTGGTGGGAAACTGTTGGGGGCTGGGGGGATGGGGTTGGCAGTTGAGGGAAACTGGTAGGGGGGGAGGGGCATGCTTCATCAACAAGGGTACCTACATGATCGATGTTTATATACCTAACTCTGAAATGTACCCCACATCTTTATAATAAACATTCAAAAAAAAAAAAGAAAAGAAAAGAAATGATAGCCACAAGCTCCAGTAGGCCAAGTGGCTGTTCTCTGAGATAAAAGTCACCACAGCTATTTGCCGACTTCCTGCACCTTAAACTGAGCTTGAAAATTCAGGGGCTAGCTTACAGGTAAGCATTTCTATACTTACCATTTTATTACACAAAGATGCTCATCTATTTTTTTAAAAATCGTTTTTCTTTCCTTTCCCCTGTTTTCCTCTTTCTGTCCATATTACTTATATCTGCACTCTTTCCTTCTAAGGATCATGTTATAACTTTGGTTTTGGATGATTTTTTGAAACTACTATTATATTACTAATTGAATAACCTAGTAGAAAACTAATGAAAAAACTGCTAACCATTTTATTCAGATCTAAAGTTCTTAAGATTAACATAAGATTAGTTTTTCTTTTTTTTTAGAAAATTGCAAAACACAGAGTTTATACTTTTCAGTTGAACCCACTGGCAATTTACACTGACATGACACTGGCCATGGTGCTGGGCTCTGAAGATGGAGACATTTCTAGCCACAAGAAATCCTCTATCCAGTTGCTGAATCAAATAAGTAAACAGCACAAATTTAAGTACAGTATGATAAAGCAGCTTTAGAATTTTTTTAGCTTAAAACAAGACGTATTTATTATATTGCAGTTCTGACAGTCAGAACCAAAGTGTGTCTCACTGAGCTAAACCCAAGATATTCACAGGACCCTGTTTCTTCTACAGGTTGGGGAAAACCCACTTCCTTGCCTTTTCCAGTGGTTGGGTACCACCCTCAGTCCTTCGCATGGCTCCTTCCATCACATCCCCTTCTGAGTTTCTACTCCTGCCTCCCCTCTTTGAAGATCCTGTTATTACATTATGAGGATCCCTGTGGCTATACTGAACCTACCCTTCATTCCAAGCTAATCTTCTATTTTAGGGTCAGCTCAGGGCAATCACAGCTCCTTGCCGTGTAATATATTCATGGTTCCAGAAGGCAGGAAGTGAATATTTTGTGGGAAGGGCTGGTGGCAGAGATATTACTCTGCTTTCCACTCCCTCAGAGAACACTGAAGGCCCTCCACCACATAGATCCAAGCTGTCTCTCTAGCCTTTTCTCCCATCCCACACATGTCATGGTAACACATTGCTGCATAATAAGTTACCCTACAGTTTGGTAGCTTAAAATATAATCCACTATTTCACAGTTTTTGTAGATGAGGAATCCAGGGACAGCTTTAACAGAGTACCCTAGTTCAGCATCTCTCCCAAACCCACAAGCAAGAAGTCAGCTGGGACTGCCTTCCTCTCAAAGATGAACTGAAAGAGAATCTGACTTGCAGTTCACCTGTATGAGTACTGGCAGGATGCCTCCCTCCCTGGCAGTTGACTAGAGGCTGTTCTCTGCCATTTCCCTTGTGGATTTCTCCATAAGAGGGCTCACAATGTGGCATCATCATCATCAGAGCCAAAAGCAGGAAGAGCCAGAAGAAACATAAGCATGGATGAAGTCAGGCTTGCATAACCTCCTACCATTGTTTTTGCTGTATTACAACATCAGAAGTGCAGCCTGCCCCTATGCTAGTGAAGAAGACTACACAGGGCCTGAATGCCAGGAGCTAGTGACACAGAACCATGATTGAAGGTAGTTAGTACACCCCAGTGTACGCCTGTGCTCTTACCTTACAAAATCACCAATGTTCCCTGAGAAGAAAACAGTGCTTTATAAATGATAAAGTTGTATCTTATATCTGTTCATTAATTCACTCATTCAAAAGTACTTATTTGACTCCTATGGAGTAGAACTAGGATTCTGTCCTAGGTACAGTAAGTCCCCTACATACAAACAAGTTCTGTTCTGAGAGTGCGTTTATAAGTCCAATTTGTTCCTAAGTTGAATAAAGTTAGCCTAGGTACCCAACTAACACAGTCAGCTATAAAGTACTGCACTGTAATCGGTTTATAATACTTTTCACACATAATCACTGCTGCTTTTACATTTGCTTCCAGACATCCTGGTCTTGAATTAAAGATACTGTACTATTGTACTCCATACAGTAATTTACAGTAAAGTACACAAAAGCACAACCACTTGTAGAGGGTACACACCTGTGACAATACATGCCAGCTATGTGAACTAACTTACATGATTGGACATGTGAATGCAAGTCCACATATTAGAACGTTCACAACTTGAAGATTTATATGTAGGGGACTTACTGTATCAGGAGTCAGAGGGAGCAGTGCTTGGACTGTCTAGGGAAGGTTTCTCTTGGGAATTGAATTCTGCATGAATTTTGAAGAAAGTGGAATTATTCACAAGGGGAGCAAGAGAGGAAAGCAGAGTCCAAGCAAATGGGCAAAGATTGAAGATACAGATCATGACAGTGTGTTCCAGGAATTACAAAAGTTTCAGCAGGACTGGAGTGTAACAATGAAGCATCTGGTGAGGATGTGAGAGACTGGACTCTGGAGAGGTAATCAGGCACTGTCTTCAGTGCCATGACAGGGCAGGGGCTCGTGGTTGAGGTGTCATGAAAGGTTTCAGTTGTGATATGGGTATACTGGGTCAATCATACCATAGCCAGCATCATAACAGCAAAAGGTGCAGAAGGGAAGAGCGGAGAGGTCATTCTGATGGCCAAGGTGAGTCCTGCCAAGGCCATGGGAGAAGACAGTGGCACTGGTCATATGGAAGCTGACTTCATTTAGACAAACATTCAGTGCTTTAGGAAAGTCAGAACATGTAGCCTTGTGATTCCATGACCTGCAAGTGTTTGTTTTTCTACAGTCACCATGTGACACATGGTTCTTCAGGAAAAAAGACTAGCAAGCAGGTCCAAGACAAGGAAAGGGTCAAACACTGATAGAGGCTCTAGCTACAGGGTTCAATGAAACCCATAAAATTGTGTGTATGTGCATGTTTCTAAGAGGATCTGGATCCATCCCTCCATCCCATTCTCAAGGAATCTATGATCTAGAAAAAATAAGATCACTATCCGATGTACGACCTATTCTCAAGTCTGGTCTAGTCTCATTCAGAATGCATCAAAGCATTCTTTAAATATCTGTTGCCTCTCATCAACCGATGACTAGACTTCAGTTTTGATGAATTCTGAACTTTACATCTTAAATCATTGATTTCTGTTGCTTGCATCCCTGAGCACCTTGAGACTAGATCTGAAAATTTCTGAAGTGCTGATAAATGGAAGAACAACTATCCATTATACACTACCAGTAAATTGATGAGTAAATGGAAATCTAACTTTAGAAACAACTTGTTTAGTCTGGAAGGGATAACTTTGATAAAGCATCTTGTTCAAGTATCCACTTCCTGGAAATGGATTGTTCTGTACTTTGGAAATGTCAACTAATGAAACATGCTCCTCTGAGCAGTTAGATGTTCTATTTCCTGATGTGAAGGGCTATGTAAGACTGCCAGTGTGGGAAGAGTGGGTACAACTTATACATTTCTCCCCTTACTTAGTGATGATGTTTGATATGCTCCACTCTATGTGAACACAATCTATAACGGTCCTCACATATTTTCATGATCAAAGATGAATTTCTTGAGGTCAAGCACTTGTGAGTTTTGCTCATCACTGGATTTTTCATATATTGTCATGCACATTATTAGGGACTATGAAAAAGTGTATTGAATAAATAAATCAATGTCTAAGAAATAAAATATTCTACTACTATTCTGAATAAAGAGGAAGGTATATCTAATGCAAGGGTCTATAGCATTGATATTAAATATCAATATTTATGTTAAATGCTAATGCAATTAATATCTTGCTATTAGCCGGGCTCGGTGGCTCGGTCTGTAATCCCGCGCCTTTGGGAGGCTGAGGTGAGTGGATTGCCTGAGCCCGCGGGTTCGAGACCCGCCTGGGCAGCGAGACCTCATCTCTTCAATAAATCAAAAAAAAATCAGCCGGGCATGGTAGCGCATGCCTGTAGTTCCGGCTACTTGGAAGGCTGAGGCGGAAGGATCACCAGAGCCCAGCAGGTCGAGGCTGCGGTGGCCGGGAGCGGCCACTGCACTCCAGTCTGGGCGACAGAGTGAGACTCCAACTCAAAAAAAAAAAAAAAATCTTGCTATTAGAAGAGCTCAATGACTGTTTACAAATTTGTGAATTTGTAGGGTTTTAATAGGAATCCTTTGTAGAGATGGTTTTTACGCCATTTCTTACTAGCTATTGGAGGTCTTCAAAGTTCCAAATCTCAATGTGGTTACTTAATTAATAGCACCCTTTGAAAAACATTTGTAATGTCACCTGTATGAATTCCAAAATCCACCTTTAGGCCACTTTATTATAAATAAGACAACTACTTGAGAGTGAAGATTATTAACAAGTAGAATGAGTAATTAGGAAAATTGTCCAGATGCTCTCTTTAATCACTTAATACTTTTTCTTTTTACTTCATTTGATTAGTTAGAAGATAATCATGCCTAATGCCACATGTTGCTCCCAGTTTCTTCCAAGGCCTCTGATTCTCTGACCACAAAAGGAGCCCTACCAGCCTTATGCAAATACTTCTCAGGAGACCACTCTTACTTCTTAACTGAAATACTCGTCTTTAAGAAAACACACACATAACATGATACTGTTTCACACAAATAATTGAGTTAACAAAATCAAAATAGCTCTTTCCACAAAAATAGTTTTTCAGAAGTGATTGACACAGTGATGCTGGTACTGGAACAACCAGTGCCTTATCAGTCAGCACCAGCTCACCAATTCACATGCAAGAAGACACAGGATAGGTATCATTATAGTTAAAACAAATATGAAAGGAAAATGTCTTCAGCATAGCAAGAATGTCAAACAAAAAAAAAAAAGCACAGAAATGAGGTGCTTTGGTAGTCCCAAGTATCTATTAATAAGACAGAGTTTCAAAACTGTTGGCAATGTTCAAAGATGTGTGTCCTTTGTCAGTCTCTTCTGAGGAACACAGCTATAAACATTTAATTATAAGCTATGTGGAGTAAAGAGAGACAGCCTGTGAAATCTGCATACTAGGAGTGGGATATGGCATAATTCACTTAAAAATAGAGAATATTAGGAATGTGCCACTGTGGTTTTGAGAAAGAAAAAATGCTAAGAGACATATGAGAAAGCAGAGATTTATCTGTATTATTTTGCAAAATACCACATACAAGCTGGGAATTCCAGGCAATGATAATATTAGAGATTCTGTACAGTCTATTAAAAGCCTAGCACAATTCCTTGAGGGCAGGGATCATTCTTCTACCTTTCTGATCACTAGCCAAGCTTATACAGAACCTTGCATAGGTGACATTTGTTGCTTAACTGCATGTATAAATTAAGAACCAATGCTTCAGAAAAAATCGGTAGCTGATAGAGAAGACACTTGAAATAAAGGCCTTATTCGGTGAAATGGAACCATTGACTCTCTCACATTAAAAGCTACCATTTTATAATACTATTGCAAATATAACATTTATCCAACAAATATTCTGCTCTAGAAGGAAAGACTTATGCTAAGGGCAAAAGGAAGTCTAGCATGGGATAATAGAGCACAATCTTAGTCTTTTTTGAAAGTACAAGTTCCACCAACAACCCTCCTTGGGGGTAGAAAAGGTTTCAAGCAGTGTGTTCATGGGATGATATAGTCTGAATGTTTGTTTCCTCCATACCTCGTGTTGAAATGTGACCCCCAGCATTGGAGGTGGGGCCTGATGGGAGGTGATTGGGTCATGGGGGCGGACCCCTCATGATGGCTTGGTGCCCTCCCTGCCATAACAAGTGAGTTCTCCTTCTGTTAGTTTCTGTTAGTTCATGGGAAAGTTGGTTGTTTTTTTAAAAAGCCTAGCGCCTCCTTCTCTCTCTCTCTCTCTCTCTCTCTCATTCCCTCTCTCACCATTTGACACACCTGCTCCCCTCACCTTCTACCGTGAGTAAAAATTTCCTGAACCCTCACCAAAAACTGAGCAGATGCTGACACCATGCAGAACTGTGAGCCAATAAAACTCTTAAAAAAAAAAATGTTACCCAGCCTCAGGTATTTCTTTATAACAATGCAAAATGGACTACTATACATGGTCATTGCATTTTTTATAATTACAGACCTAGGATTTTTTAAAAACATAATTGCTTTTCTCTTTCTATTCCAGCTTCCACTCTCTCTTCTCTTCCTGCTGTGGGATGACATTGAAGAGGCTGTGGGATTTGTGGCATCCTGGATAGGGAGGTTGAGTAGAAAATATGGTAGTTAGGATTTAATGAGATATATTATGTAGGTCTAGTCATGTCCATATATGGTTAAATTGTCGGTGGCCATTCCAGTGTAGAAGCAGATTTCAGGTATGCTTTTAACCTTAGCTATGCCAGCTCACCCCAGCTTCATGACATGTAAGTGCAGGGCCAGGAGCCTAAGCAGTACATAACTTATTATGTAAAAGGCCCAGCAGGTTGCACACTAGGTAGGAGAGAAGGGAGACTTGAAATGGATTTGATCAAAGGAAATGTTTCACAATTGAAATTCTTATTCCAAAAAAAAAAAAACCACCGAATAGAACTTTCTAAACATGACAGAAATCCTAAAAATGCATATGACATATCAATAAAGAACCATGAAGCTGGAAAAACACTTCTAAGTGACCATCAATACAAGCAATTTTCAATTGACCATGTTTAACAAGAGAATGAACTCTAGGGCTCTCTAAAAAGTGATTTTAGAAAATTATTGCCATATGAAGAGGTAATCAAGGACTAGGCAGCTAAAATTACAGGGGGAAAAAACCTTAATTTTAGAGGAAGCTAATATAGCAATATTTAAAATTTTTGTGTTGTTTGTCATGTCTGATTTTTTAAAAGTAATATGTGTAATTTGATTTATTTTTTATTTAAATCTATATCCATTTGAATGCAATTTTGTATTTTTGGTGTTAGATTCATTTTCTTAAAGAGGATGCATAAATCTGTATGTAGTTCATACACTAATCACCTGGGTCAGGCTGTGACTAGCAAAACTAGTTAGTTGCTTTGTTGGAAATTAGTTATTGGTGAGAAAGCAAAGGATTGACTTCTGTCATGTGACAGAGTTTAGATTAGGAAAATATTATTATCTTAGTTATTCGTGATGAAATCTCTGAAAGTAGAGATTCTCTTTAGGAGAATGCAATGTTGAAGCTGATCGAGCACTGAAGAGTTGCTGGTTAAGGCATTTCTAAGACCAAGCCTACACCACTGAATATTTTATCCCAAAGTATAATTACTCTTGCCTTTGCATTTTTAAATAGCAGCTACGTGTATTGTTTAGCACTGTCCATGTTTCCAAAGTGCTTTATCATATTCTAGTTTATAGTTTCTTAGTGATCGTCATGGATTTAAGAATGGTAGCTTAGTGCCTGGCATAGAGTAGGTGCCCAATAAATTGATCTTGAGCAAGCCAATGACTGTACTTAATTCTTCAATAGATTTTAAATTTCAGAATAATTATTGTCAGCTTACTTGAAAGAAAGCAGATGCAGAATGTTTGCCCAAATTCACCCAAATAACGAGTAACTAGAATTCAAAATTTCAAAATCTATAGGTTTTGTACCATATTGATAGCATCCTACAACAATGATAAAACCCCTAACCATCCACCACACAGGCTATTTCAAAAGGAACTATTTAATGCTACAGATGAAAAAATTACTGTTGCAAAACATTTTAATTAATGCATGTTTGTGACAAATGCCATTGTAGCCAACAGTAGCAACATATCTTAGCCTTGGACAAATAGTTTCAGCATTACATTCATATAGAAATATATTTACTGAAGCTAAATTTTGGTAAATGGAGGACTGTACATTTGAAAATGAAAACATTTCTAACCATCTGAATTTTGCCTGCATTCGGAAAAGCATTTATCCATTTGACACACAGTTGATACTTCCAGCAATTAAACCCAACATTTAATATTGCAGTCCCTGTTAGAAGATAACTGTTGTCCTTTACAAGACTCAAATGACCACTTACTTCCTACCAAATCACAGACATTAATGGGATTGACTCACCCAGTCAACTGTGCGGAATTGTTTAAAAGGACAAGGGCATCTGTGCAGGCATAGGAACAGCCTATTCTGCAGACCTTTGATAATGCCTGGTGTCTTCTAAAACACTCATAGAAGAGTTCAGAATTTTTGAAATAACAATTAAAATAGATTTTTGCTTGTTTTAAGAAAAACAAAAATGCAAGGGAGTCTTCTAGTAGGGGCTAGTGGGTAATTCTTTGAAAATACTTGTTTGAAAACTCTCCAGAGAAGCCAGAAAATCTTTGTCTCCGTGATAATTGCACATATGAGGAGGAAAAGGGGCTGGTTTTTCAATCTTGTTCATAATATCTCAGTTACACTTAAAGATAATTAGAATCAAGAGGGCATAGAAAGGAAGTTCTGATCACCTCAGTCCTTGCCCAATGCAGCCATGTCTTGAGGGCACAGACAGTCTTGGGGAGCCCAAGACAGCAGGCCCTGCATGCCTGGGATAGGGAGGAAAGCTTACAGGGTTTTGCACCCACACAGACAGCTTGGTCAGTTGTGCGCTAATTTCAGGTCTGAGTTGTAGGGAGAAACAGAACTCAAGAGTGGGAACAGCTGCTCCTCATCTGGAAGTTCCTGCCCACATGCTGCTATTAAAGGACGGAAGGAAGCAGTTTATTTAGCAGGTCTGGGAAAAAGAGGGTTTGATGTGAGGCCACAGATATTCATTTATCCTCAGATTCCCACCCCATGGCTGTCCAAAGGCCAAGTCACACCTGCCCTTGAGCCTTCTCCAGAGATATGTGACTGGCAGTGTCCCCAGCTCTGAAGCGGGAGTGCCATGCATATGCAGTACACCATATGGTAAAGGGCAAGTTTCACTCTTCTAGCTGGTGGTGTTGGGAGGATGTCGGTGTATTTAAAAGTGCATTGAGTGTCAACTGTACAGAAAACGGAAGGGCCACAGAGAAAACTGTTTATTCCTCACTAACAGACACAAGTATTTTGTCTTGTCCGGGGAGATAAGCAGTTTCTCTCCTCAGTTAACAGGCTGAGTGAGCCAGATAAACAGGTAAACCGAAAAGGTGTTCTATGCACATGACTAGCCATGAAGGAAGTGGGCAGAGATGCGTGTGAAGGAACTGGGGAAGCCGAAGACATCTCACCAACATCCATCTGACAGATCCCAGGCCCCCAGCTTCTGCGAGCAACCTCCTGTTCATTCCTCTCTCTCTCTCCCTCCCTGCTACCCTCCTGCCAAATCATCAGATGCTTATAATCCAAAATTTTCAAGAACTTAATCTGAAATGTCAGTTCCTAAGGATGTCACACATCACATTCTTATCAAAACATGTGCACCTCCAGACCCCAGGTGGCAGATATGGTGGCCTGCTTACTCAGTGACCATTCCAAGCCTCTTCTAGCCTGCCTTCCTCTCTGTAGTGGCTCAAGGGTTGAAGGCTAGACTTCCTGCACTCTTTGATAGCTAGGATACCAGACATAGCTCAGATTCTGCCATTTCATATAGTCACATGAGGCTCTGTGTCTATGCTGAGCTCGATAGAAAGACAGGAGTGGGGTGTGTGACAGCATCTTGTGGGTGCAGGCAGTGGCATAGGTCACAGGAGCTGGAGTGGACAGCTAAGGTTGTGGGTCTTTGTTCAACAGGTTCTTGGAAGAGTCATCCACTGTTTCCTTTGCCATTAAGCTCTACTGTACAGCTTGGGAAATCATTCCAAAAGGCCTTCTGTGTCTGCTTCATGAGGCCTGTCAATGATTATGTGAGCACACTAACCCCCTGTATCCAGAATGGATTTTACATTCTGAAGCTAAGGACCTGACTAATATACACTCTCTTGATTTTATAGTAGGACCTAGAAATAAAGTGAGAGAAACAAGTCAACACTGTGGAAGAAACCAGACTATTTAAGCATGCTTTCTTCCCTCAGACACTCTATTTGTACGTGTAAGAAATCTGTAGCAGAATAAATTTACACACAGTGGTTATCACCATCTTAATTCCCAAACTAGATGTACTAAGTTTATAAAAAATCTATTACTCAAGCTACTGGGTCACATTGATTCAGAGAAATGTTCTATCCTTTAAAAAAATGTGTATATATATATATATTTTTTTCTTTCATACATTGACAAAACATTGGGTGGAATTTTATTCAAGTGGGCCACTCAGGGTACTGGTCATTAGAAGTTATGCAGGAACCATTGGTTTTTCCATGCTCTAAAAACATGTTCTTATATTCTAGGTCAATTATAGGTCTGCCTTTAGGGTCCTAGGAGCTTGTATCCTAAAATATAGTGGAAGTTGTTATGTTATAAGAACCATAAGCAATAGCATTTTCTTTAGCATGATTCTACATAATTGAAGTTTTGCTTGAAAAGCATCAGTCACCAAAAAAAAATGCTATTATGTAGAATAAAATAAAAGTATTTAGAAAATTTTTCATTAGAATGACCCTGTATACACAGGTTCTCATTAATCACCCAGAAAGGAAAATCCAAGGAGAGTCCCAGGTTCCTATTATGTATAATAGTCTCACTGCCTAGGCCATCCCCTCTCAGCACATGGTCTATTCTAACCCAAAAGAGTGATTCTGTTACATGCAACCAGGGATGACAGATAGTCAGCATGTTATCAGAGAATTTCAAGTCCCTTGAATAGTGTCAAAAATGAGGATGAACTTTACATTATAAAAATAAACATATAGAATTGTTCTATTATTGCGATGAGAGTTTTACCCTAGAGAAGAAGGCATGAAAAACATTATGTAAAGGCATGGGAAAATTTCTTTTTCTACCTGTTTCTATTATATATTTCACAAGTATGACATGGTATACATTAGAAAAAAAATGATTAGGATCTCTGAAAATGAAACTTTCAAGAAGCATCTTTAGAGATTGTATAAAAGCAAATTAGAAGCTGGGCTTGGTGGCTCAGCCTGTAATCCCAGTGCTTTGGGAGGCTGAGGTGAGTGATTGCCTGAGCCCACGGGCTCGAGACCCACCTGGGCAACTTGGCAAGACCTCATCTCTACAATAAATCAAAAAAAAAAAAAAAAATTAGCCGCCTGTAGTTCCAGCTACTTGGAAGGTTGAGGCGGAAGGATCACCGGAGCCCAGCAGGTTGAGGCTGCAGTGGCCGGGAGCGGCCACTGCACTACAGTCTGGGTGACAGAGTGAGACTCAAACTCAAAAAAAAAAAAAAAAAAAAAGCAAATTAGAAATAAAAATAAATGGATCAAATAGTTGCTCTGAACATATTTTATTAGCTGACAGGTTGTCTATTAAATAATCCTAGACATACAGAAGTAAATCATGAGTGGAACTAAAACCTCAAAAGGGTCTTTTGGATACATTATAAAGAAATAAGAGAGGCTCAGCCTGTAATCCCATGCCTTTGGGAGTCTGCAGGTTCGAGACCCGCCTGGGCAGCGAGACCTCATCTCTACAATAAATAAATAAATAAATCAGCCGGGCGTGGTAGCGCATGCCTGTAATTCTGGCTACTCGGAAGGCTGAGGCGGAAGGATTGCCAGAGCCCAGCAAGG